>NC_084732.1:25527030-25607030 GCF_033978785.1 Entelurus aequoreus
TTATGATTGACTTTCATTACTTTTCACTTTGACTGGATTAATCCAAGTCGCCTTGTCAGTCGAACCTGAGGATATACTGCCCCCTTTTGACCGTTTTGTGTTATTACAGTATTCATAAAGCTCGTAACAGACATCACTGGCCGCATAAAATGTCACTTCAGATAATAATTAAACCCAAAAAGTGAGTTTCCTTGTCTCATTCTAATCACACATGTCAGACATTAAAAAAAAGTATTTTACAGTTGCCGTCTAACACTGACAGGAGTGGAAAACGGTGTCGCGTTGCATTGTGGGATGCTGCGGGGAACGACGATCTTGCGAGACGCCATCTTTAAACCCCACAAGAACCCAACTACAGTGGAGACATCACCGGATTGAGGATAAAAATACACATTATGTAAAAAAAAATATGTTTTCCCTAGTTAAATGACAAGCTCGGCTCTGTGCGACGGGACAGAATTGACACGATGAGAACTGCGGTCTTTTTAAGAACGTCGTGATCCTTGGCGGCCAACAACAATAGGGACGGAAAGACAACAACAAGGGACTAGCATGCTAACATGCTAATCGTTAGCCACTCATATTGTGTTTGTGCTGTTTAGCATAACTCATTTGGACACACCCAAAAAGGTCAAATAACCATCTTTCGAAATCGAATAATTCCACTTTATTCATTTATGTTGCTTTCTTGCTGGCTAACTCGCTAAAAAAGCTCGGCCCCGGCTTCTTCCTACCTCACCCCCCCCTCCCCTTTCCCCCCAAGCGGCCCGGCCGGAGATGCGTGGAAGATGTCGGTGTCGGGGCTGAAGGCCGAACTGAAGTTTTTAGAGTCCATTTTTGACCCAAATCACGAACGATTCCGGATTATCGACTGGAAGCCAGACGAGCTGAGCTGTCAGTTCAATGTAACCGGGGAGAAGCTGTTAATTATCCACTGTAACATTACGGTAAGGAGCGGGGTTGTTTGTACATATGTAGCAAAAAGCGAGCTAAAGTTAGCGGGGACAAGGTGCAAGCCGAGCCATGCTAACTAAACCTTCTAACACTACTTTTTTTTTACAATTAGTGAAGCCGCTGTCTTGTTTGAATAACCCATATATTTGTGTGTGTTAGCAAGTTATGCTACATGTTAGCCAACAACGCAGTTCCACGCAACCTATTGACGCTTGTGTTTGTGTGCTGCGTTCAAGGAGTCATATCCGTCCACTTCTCCCATTTGGTTCGTGGACTCCGACGACCCCAGCTTGGCGCAAGTGTTGGAACGTTTGGAAGATGTGAGGAAGGGCAGCACCTTGGTAAATATCGCCGTGTGGGAAATGCGTGTTTTGTTTGGACGCCGCTTGCATGCAAAATCCGGCACTTTGCCGCCATTTTCTGTGTAATTTCGCTGCGGACGCCGCAGGAAGCGGCGGGCGACGCCAATGTTGCGCATTTAAAATGTTATAATACTGGAGAATGTAATGGTATTTATTAAAGATGCCCGATAATATCGACCAACAAATGCTTTAAAATGTCATATCGGAAATTATCGGTATCGTTTTTTTTATTATTGGTATCGTTTTTTTTGTTGTTGTTTTTTTATTAAATCAACATAAACACAAGATACACTTACAATTAGTACACTAACCCAAAAAACCTTCCTCCCCCATGTACTCATTCACACAAAATAATAATAATAGATTTTATTTGTAAAAAGCACTTTATATTGAGTAAACAATCTCAGAGTGCTACAGTGTATTAAAAAAATTAATTAAAAAAGATAATAAAGAAGAAAAAAAAACTAGAACAGCCAAATAGCTATAGCTAGTATGCGCATATCTAAAAAAAAAAAAGTTTAAAAAAAAAAAAAGAAGGGCTTTTAAGCCTTTTTTAAAAGCATCCACAGTCTGTGGTGCCCTCAGGTGGTCAGGGAGAGCGTTCCACAGACTGGGAGGGGTGGAGCAGAAAGCCCAGTCTCCCATTGTTCGTAGCTTTGTCCTCGGAGGTTGGACGAGGTTAGCCTGTCCGGAGCGGAGGTGTCGTGTGGAGGATTTGGGGGTGAGTAGTTCTTTGAGGTAGAGGGGGGCATTTCCATGGAGGCACTGGTGGGTTAGCAGAGAGACCTTGAATTCAATCCTGAGTGGAACAGGAAGCCAGTGAAGGGATTTGAGAATTGGGGTGATGTGGTCATATTTCCGCACTCTCATCAGGATCCTAGCAGCACTAAAGGGTTGTTTCTTTCTGTTATTAATATTCTGGTTCCTACATTATATATCAATACAGTCTGCAGGGGATACAGTCCGTAAGCACACATGATTGTGCGTGCTGCTGGTCCCCTAATAGTACTAACCTTTAACAGTTAATTTTACTCATTTTCATTAATTACTAGTTTCTATGTAACTGTTTTTATATTGTTTTACTTTCTTTTTTATTCAAGAAAATGTTTTTAATTTATTTATCTTTTTTTTAATTTTTTTAAATAGGACCTTATCTTCACCATACCTGGTTGTCCAAATTAGGCATAATAATGTGTTAATTCCACGACTGTATATATCGGTATCGGTAATCAAGGGTTTGGTCAATATCGGATATCGGCAAAAAGCTATTATAGGACATCACTAGTATTTATTTGCACAATGTCCGGAGAGGGTTGCGAGGCCTCCCTCCGCAATGTGGCGTTGAACTGCTTTGCTAGATTTCACGTGAGGAACAAACTCAACAGGAAACTCACAACATTGGAAAAATATGTGAAATTAAGTGTGAAGTGAATTATATTTATATAGCGCTTTTCTCTAGAGACTCAAAGCGCTTTACATTGTGAAACCCAATATCAGTGTGGGTGGCACTGGGAGCAGGTGGGTAAAGTGTCTTGCCCAAGGACACAACGGCAGTGACTAGGATGGCAGAAGCGGGGATTGAACCTGGAACCCTCAAGTTGCTTGCACGGCCACTCTACCAACCGAGCTATACCGCCCCCATATATATATATATATATATAGATGTGTTACTGCACGATGTACAGCACAATTATAATTAAAGCTGTTAAAATTGACAATCATACATTCTTTGAGTTACATTTTTAAACAGTGGTTGCTGTTATACAGGTTATGCAAGTGGCCATTTGTAGCGAATTAATTTGTCTTTCAGGACTGCCAAAACCATGTCAGTTAGCCTCATCATAAAGAAATGTGGAAGTTGTATTTATATATGTATTATATACAATTTGTTCCTTTTATTTTTAATATTGGTTCTCTTTTGTCGAAACCAATACAGCTAAGTTGTTTCGCATGGAAGCTGTCATTGTTTTTATTGTGCCACAAAGATTTTTTTACATGCAGGAAAATTCTGAATAGTAAATGTCTTGTAAAACTGAATAACTGTCAAACCATGGGGGTGTTGCACCACCTTATAGAATGTTTACATTAGGCCTTTTCCCACCAAATGTTCAGGAACTTTTAAGTTTTTGGAACTTCCCTAGGGGCTGATACCGGTTGTTATTATTAGAGAATGAGGCCGATGTATGTATATTCCAACTCTTAACTTTGTATAAATTTTGCCGCCATTTTTTGTGTAGTTTCGCTGCCAAACCGATGCGGACACCCAGGTAGTGGTGGGTGAAGCCAATTCAGCCAATGTTGCACATTTAAAATGTTATAATACTAGATAATGTAATGGTATTTATTTGCACAATATCTGGAGAGGGTTTTGAGGCCTCCTTTCGCAATGTGGTGTTGAACTGCGTTGCTATATTTCGCATGAGAAACAAGCTCAACAGGAAACTCGCAACATTGTAAAAAATATATATTTATAGATTTGTTACTGGACGATGTACAGCACAATTATAATTAAAGCTGTTAAATTTGGCAATCATACGTTCTTTCAGTTACATTTCTAAACAGTGGTTGCTGTATAACAGGTTACAAGTGGCTATTTGTAGCGAATTAATTTGTCTTTCAGTACTGTCAAAACCATGTCGTTTAGCCTCATAAAGAAATGTGGAAGTTGTATTTATATATGTATTATATACAATTTGTTCCTTTTATTTTTAATATTGGTTCTGTTTTGTCGAAACCAATACAGGTAAGTTTCGCATGGAAGCTGTCATTGTTTTTATTGTGCCACAAAGATTTTTTTACATGCGGTAAAATTCTGTATAGCAAATGTCTTGTAAAACTGAATAACTGTCAAAGCATGGGGGTGTTGCACCACCTTATAGAATGTTTACATTAGGCCTTTTCCCACCAAATATTCAGGAACTTTAAGTTTTTGGAACTTCCTTAGAGATCGACCAATATGTGTTTTTCAGGGCCGATACCGGTTTGTATTAGAGAATGATGCTGATATTTTGGGCCGATATTACATTACAGTATGAATGGCATATTAGTGTCAACATTTAGAAAAATGATATTACAAATTCCAACTCTTAACTTTGTATAAATGTTGCCGCCATTTTCTGTGTCGTTTCGCTGCCAAACCGATGCGGACACCGCAGGAAGCGGCGGGTGAAGCCAATTCAGCCAATGTTGCACATTTAAAATGTTATAATACTAGAGAATGTAATGGGATTTATTTGCCACAAAGATTTTTTTTACATGTGGGAAAATTCTGAATAGTAAATGTCTTGTAAAACTGAATGATAACTGTCAAAGCATGGGGATGTTACCCTCACCAAACAAGAGGGCTGCACTGAATAGATATAGTTCCCTGAAGTTTTGTATCCCTGCCACACAGACAGGCTGAAATAACATGTGACCCTAATAACGCCAACTGTGAGATATTAAATTATTCCAAATCCACAAGTATTGATATTGACAGACCGTTAGGAGCCTGATCACCTAGAAACAATACGCATTTCTACGCAATGGAAGTTTTTTTATAAAAAACAACGTAATGTGCATCATCAAATGCAATATTTAGGTATAAATAACCAGGGTTACATTAACATCTTCATCAAGGCATGATCGTAACAATCCACATTTTGTATCACGGTACCAAACATCCTACACGCATGCGCGTATATACAGTATAGCAGCCATGCAAATTATTCCAGGGATGCTTTGCTGTTCTGCAGCTTCTCGTGTGGCACACAACTCTATCGTCTTTGTGTGTTCCTGCAATAAAACTAGACTGAATTTAATTTGAGTTTTAATCTCTCTCTTAAACACACAAACATGCTTTTACTCCTAACAGGCTGTTTACATATCGTTATTTTGATTCACTAAATTAGCAGTTTTAAATAGGCCCATTGGATTAAAAAAAGGCTTTAGTTCAATTGCTGTTATATTTAAAATGATAGTAATGGTGGTAAAGGTAACTATTACTATTCTTTATCCATAAAAAAAAATGTTTTTAAAAAAAGACAGATACCGATTTTGCAAAAACCGATATATATTAAAATGACAATTATTGTTGCCGACAATCGGTTGATCTATAGTTCGTGTAGACTTGTGTGGTTGTTTGTGTTTCCACCGCATTTCACAGTTCAGGGTAGTTTATACAAATTAGGCTGATGGCGTATGGATGAGTGGTACTGTATATTTCTACATTGATACCATGTAAATAAACAGACAATATTAGATTATTATTTATTTATTATTTTCTCACAAAAATGTAAGTAAATGAAATACAAAGCAAAAAGACACAAACGATATGATTTAAAACAAAGGGTACCAGATTTTACTTAACAAGTCAGCTAGGCTTTTAAGTTGTCCCCTTATTAAATGATGAATTCATGAGGGCCAGGCAAGTCCTTATGGTCCATTTCAGCTAGAAATAATATATACCGGAGATGATAAATGCCAGCGTTAATCTCAACATATGCATCATAGTTAGCCTGTTAACATTAGCATTTGGTTCATTCAGGGTGAGCTGAATAACTGCACAAATGGTGTGTCATTAACTACTTTTACACTCTGTAACAAAGTAATTTGTGAATATTTGATGTGATTTACCTTCATTTCACTCTTATTTTATTTAATGTTTATTTTCAAACAGCAAGGTTGGAGTCCCAGTGAGCAGCTCGCCTCGCTGCTGAATACTTTATTTTCTTCTGTAAAATCGTTTAAAAGAGTCCGTCCACTTCAAGTTGCATCGTGTATTAAAATGAAGTTTGTAAAAATCAAACAGCATGAAACTGCATACTAGTTTAACGACTATAGCTGAGTTAAAACAGTGCAAGTTAGTTCCACTAGTCAGTGTGATCGAGTATGTTGTAATAGACAGACAAGAAAAAAACAACAAATATGTTGTCCTCGCATACTCTAATGACGGCTGAAACTTTGAATACAAAGTTTTAAAAACGGCCCAACTGTGTTCACGAATCAGCGTTCGACAGCACAGCTTGCCCTTCTAAGGTTCCTGGGAACATCAAAAAGTCCTACCTCGCTACTAGGACACAAACATAGTTCCCGAAAAACTAAGTTTATCCGGGTAGTTTTTTGTGGAAACAGAGAGGTACTTAATTTACCCGGTAAATGAGAGATTTCAAATATTCTGATCCAATGTAAATGCTGCCAGTGATCGTTTGTTTTGGAGGAACAAGTTAGTACTAATTAGGTAGTCTTTTAAACAATATGACTGGCACATAAATTTGAAGAGCCGAAAATCCAGAATCTATTGTGTACAAGTATGTGTTGGGGTGTGCCGTGTCGACTGGGCAGGTACAAGCAATAACCAGGAAATGGTGGTGGAGAACAGACAAATTACCTACCGCTCAGACAGAAGAGCAAGCCCCAAGTTGCTTAGTGGACTTGGTAATACTGGTTAAAATTAGGAATTTGTTTGATACCACTTTTTCATACGGATACTGCAATGTTGTATGTCTGCCAATACCAATCTGATACTTTGTTTCCTCCCTTCTTGCTACGTAGGCAATATTCACAATCAGATTTATTGGCAAAGTATGTTTAACACACAAGGAATTCGATCCCCACTGCCCTTTGTGGTAGTATCAAAATAACAACGCCTGTTTGTAAATCAGAATGTTGGGACAGAGATGTTGTCGATAATTTTTGTCACGTCATTGAACCTCTGAATAAATGGGTGTATGTTGTTGTGTGAAATCATGAAAGCTGCGACAATATCCTGCTTTGCTGTGTTTTATATAAGAGGCACAGGTGCATAAAATGCAGGATCTACTGTGACAGCACTCATGCTTCCATTGTTTCTGCAATTATGAAATAAAGGTTTGTACTTCTTAACGGTCATTGTTTTGGTTTTCTTACAGCTTCTGCAGCAGTTAAAGAAGCTAATTTGTGACCTCTGCCGACTCTACAACCTTCCCCAGCATCCCGATGTGGAGATGCTGGACCAGCCGCTACCCGCCGGCCCTGTAGGACAAGAGCGGAAGGTAAAAGCATGTCGACACATGTCTCGCTGTTGTGTCCTCTACAACTGTGCTGTGTTTCAATGCTGTCTTTGTGTATGTGTGTACAGCATGGGACAGAGGAAGTCACATCAGAAGAAGAGGAGGAGGAAGAAATGGGGGAGGTATATACCTATCAAAATAATATTTAAACGTAGCACTTCTTATCATTGTATTTCATAATTTCACTCCTGTCCCAGCAGGACATAGAAGACCTGGACCACTACGAAATGAAAGAGGAGGAGCCCGTAGAAGGCAAAAAGTCAGAGGACGACGGCATCGAGAAGGAGAATCTCGCCATCCTGGAGAAGATCCGGAAGAACCAGCGTCAAGACCACTTGAATGTAAGTCTTAGACTGTTTCCAACCCGCTTCTTGAAAAGGGTTTTTCTCATTGTGATTTTTGTTCACTAACTTTTAGGGAGCTGTGTCTGGCTCCGTGCAGGCCTCAGACCGCCTCATGAAGGAGCTCAGGGAGATCTACAGGTCCCAGAGTTATAAAACAGGTGCGCTGCTTTGCACCTGTGCAACTAATGAGATCCACTACAAGAGTATCATCATAACTGACTGCCCTTACAAAGATAACAATGCTCAGTTTTGAATTGGATATGAAATTAATAGGGCTGTGAATCCTTTGGCACCACATGTCTCGATTCGATTCTTGGGGGTAACAATTTGATTGAGAATCAATTGTCTAATCCCAACGATTCTAGATTCAAAATCAATACTCTTTAATAACACCGGGTGCCAGTTCTATGATTAACTACATTCCTCCATAAAATAGATAAACAGCTCTGATACATTTCTATTTTACTTAAAAGAAAACTGGTTTTGTTTAATAAAATTCTACCCAAACATTTAATAAAGTCAAATACAAAAAAGCAAAAAGATCATTATCCCACTCTTTGCTTTTGTAAAGTAAAGCTGCACAGTAGATATGTGCATCTACATCAATGATATGATTTGCCTCATTAGCTGGGCAAAACAGATTTAAAATTTTTAAAAAATATATTTTTTATTGTTAAAATCAATTTTTATAAATCGATTAAGTATTGAAAATCTTTTTTTTTCTTTTGACAGCCCTAGGAATTAACAATGTTTAATATAGCGGCGGTAGTTTGCAGTGGTGTAGAAATTCACTTTATTACACTCAGAGCTGCTTCTAGCACACTGTAATCTAATGTGACAGGTAGCTCTCCACCTGATTTTGACAAGCTAACCAAAGGGTCTGAAAATATTCGATTTAACTGTTAGTGTTTTTATAACTGTTCAATTCAGACTTTATGCCTTCTATTTAATGACAAATGGCCACAAAATAGCATTCAAACGTAAACAATGTTTAAATGGAGTGCTTTGTAATTAAAGGACAATTTAAATGTTAAGTCATAAGCAAAATCATAGTATAGCTCATATCACCTTTTATTTTTGTCAAAGTTTCTCTGGCAGTGACAAAAGTTAGAGACCCCTTCTCTAAGGTAAATCTCTTCTGATTTCAGACCAATGTTTCTCATGTGAAATAATGGAAATTAGGGCTGGGCGATATGGCTAAAGACATTGCGATTTACGTTTTTTATATTAGTTGATATTGATAATAGGGGTGTGGGAAAAAAATCGATTCTCACGTTGTGCGATTCAGTATCGATTCTCATTTTTCAAAAATCAGATTTTTTATTTATTTATTTATTTTTAATCAATAAATCCAACAAAATACACAGCAATACCATAACAATGCAATCCAATTCCAAAACCAAACCCGGCCCAGCAACACTCAGAACAGCAATAAACAGAGCAATTGAGAGGAGACACAAACACGACACAGAACAATCCAAAAGTAGTGAAACAAAAATGAATATTATCAACAACAGTATCAATATTAGTTACAATTTCAACATAGCAGTGATTAAAGATCCCTCATTGACATTATCATTCGACATTTATAAAAAATAAAATAAAAATGAACAATAGTGTCACAGTGGCTTACACTTGCATCGCATCTCATAAGCTTGACAACACACTGTGTCCAATATTCTTACAAAGATAAAATAAGTCATATTTTTGGTTCATTTAATAGTTGAAACAAATTTACATTATTGCAATCAGTTGATAAAACATTGTCCTTTACAATTATACAAGCTTTTTACAAAAATCTACCACTATGCTTGCACGTCAGCAGACTGGGGTAGATCCTGCTGAAATCCTATGTATTGAATGAATAGAGAATCGCTTTGAATCGGAAAAATATCGTTTTTGAATCGAGAATCGCGTTGAATCGAGAAAAAAAAATTGATTTACAATCGAATTGTGACCCCAAGAATCGATATTGAATCGAATCGTGGGACACCCAAATATTCGCAGCCCTAATAATTATAGGTATTTTTTATTACCAATGGAAAATATGGACCAAGAGAAAAATACATTTTTATTTCAATTTAAACTTCCTCTGTTTGTAATCCCCTCCGCTATTAAGGCAGAAAAAATATGTCAACACAACCATGGAAAACAGTCTAAACTATTAATGTAAACAATATTATAAAATCACATTTACACTTAACAATAACCTCTTTGAATTTAAGTGCAAAAATAAGGAATATGTAAGAAATGCTAATAAAGTATAACAAAATAGTCAAAAGTGTAAAAATATAAACATAGAGAAACCTGAGAAGAACACATTTTTGCAGTTTTACTGCCAGGAAGCTGCGTTGTCTGTGTAACATTTTAATTTGGTCTGTTATTCTTATCTAAGTATGGAAATACATTTGTTATGCAGTAATTATTATTTCAATGTTATTGGACCAAATAATTATTTTTAAAGTAGCACATTTGTTATAATTCATTTTTTTAGTTTTACATTCCTGCACTGTAGTTCCTACCTGTTATTTCCATACATCTGACTGTTAAAAAGAAAAGATGGCCGCAGCGAAGGACTAAGGTCCGTTTGAAAAAATCCAAAAAATTACCATACTGTCGAGGTGACTTTTCCTGTCTATCAACAATTTATTCTGTCTCTGCAGCACTCATTTTTACTTTCTCTTTTTGCTCCATGCAAAGAATGAACCGTGAGGCAGCAATATGGCGCAACCAAATGTGATAGTTGATACTGTAACGCTACTGGCTATTTAGCAAGTCCTTCCCATTGTTCACTAATCATTTCCTGTTTTGCGAATACCTTTATTAATGCCACAAACCATGCTTCATTCTTTTCGGTTTCTTACAACCAGAAAAAATATATATCTCAAACGTTTTATCGAATGCATTTGTTATTGATATCGGTGACATGCCTATCGTGATATGTATTGATATCATTTTATCGGCCAAGCCCTAATGGAAATATACAAAAATCAGTATAAACCCCAATGTCCTTGGGCAGGACACTTCACCCTTTGCCCCCGGTGCCGCTCACACCGGTGAAATGAATGATGAATGATAGGTGGTGGTCGGAGGGGCCGTAGGCGCAAATTGCGGCCACGCTTCCGTCAGTCTACCCCAGGGCAGCTGTGGCTACGAAAGTAGCTTACCACCACCAGGTGTGAATGATTGATGGGTTCAGAGAAAACATGTAAAGCGACTTTGGGTACTTGGAAATGTGCTATATAAATCCCAGGTATTATAATGCTATTGAAATGACTTGGATGGATGTGCCTGGAGAAAAGCTTTTGGAACCTGTAGTTTGTTGGGGTCTTTTGCCAACTGTCAATGAACAAGATCTGGGAAAATTGGCAAAATTCACAGACTTTGGACAGGAAGGTTAGTAGGGCTGCGAATCTTTGGGTGTCCCACGATTCGATTCAAAATCGATTCTTGGGGTCACGATTCGATTCAAAATCGACTTTTTTCGATTCAATGCGATTCTCGATTCAAAAACTATATTTTCCCGATTCAAAACGATTCTCTATTCATTCAATACATAGGATTTCAGCAGGATCCACCCCAGTCTGCTGACATGCAAGCAGAGTAGTAGATTTTTGTAAAAAGCTTTTATAATTGTAAAGGACAATGTTTTATCAACTGATTGCAATAATGTAAATTTGTTTGAACTATTAAATGAACCAAAAATATGACTTATTTTATCTTTGTGAAAATATTGGACACAGTGTGTTGTCAAGCTTATGAGATGCGATGCAAGTGTAAGCCACTGTGACACTATTGTTCTTTTTTTTTTATTTTTATAAATGTCTAATGATAATGTCAATGAGATTTTTAATCACTGCTATGTTGAAATTGTAACTAATATTGATACTGTTGTTGATAATATTCATTTTTGTTTCACTACTTTTGGTTTGTTCTGTGTCGTGTTTGTGTTTGTGTCTCCTCTCAATTGCTCTGTTTATTGCAGTTCTGAGTGTTGCTGGGTCGGGTTTGGTTTTGGAATTGGATGGTATTGCTGTTTATTGTTTTGTTGGATTGATTTTTTTTTTTTTTTTTGAATAGTAATAAAAAAATTTAAAAAATCGATTTTTTAAAAATTAGAATCTATTCTGAATCGCACAACGTGAGAATCGCGATTCAAATTTGAATCTATTTTTCCCCACACCCCTAGGTCAGTTTCATCAATGCTGAACTGGGCCAAACCAAAGCAAAATAATTGCAATGTTATATTTACTGAAAACAACTCGATGTAACCTTTGGAAAAACGTTACTTGTACAGGCAATGTTTTAAAGTAACATTTTTGCGATTGTAACTTATATACAAGTTTAAAAAGAAGTTTATAACACAAAGACGAGCGATCACCACAACGGTGCGAAAGAAGCAAGTGTGAGATGTTACTCTTCACGCTGATGGCTAGGGACTGTGTAATACCAGACACACAGTCATGCCTTTGTTACAGCTCTAAAAAATCACCAGGTTGACTTTCAGTGTTGTATATCTATGCTATTAAGGAGAAAATGGTGAGAAAATTCAGTGAGTGACTGAGCGTTATTTTTGTAAAGACAGGCTTGTTTGACACCACTCTTGTATTGATGATTAGCTTGTACTGTCATTTATGCTTCAGTTAAGTTTTCACTGAACTGCTCCTACCTAGCCAGAAAAAAAATATTACGTTGAATGTTTTTCAGGCATCTTCTCAGTGGAGCTCGTCAATGACAGCCTTTACGAATGGCACGTCAAACTACGAACGTCAGTAAAAATACTGTTTTTTGTTATATTACTTTTGATTGAAAAGCACTGATATGCTTCTTGTTTTGCCAACCCACAGTGTGGATCCGGATAGTCCCTTGCACAGCGATTTGCAAGTCTTAAAGGAGAAAGAAGGAATGGATTACATTTTACTAAACTTCTCCTATAAAGTGAGTAAACAGACATTCCTGGGGCAAACATTGGGGTGTAAACGTGAACAATGTTTATTTCTTCCCAGGATAATTTCCCTTTTGATCCTCCGTTTGTGCGGGTGGTGTCGCCTGTGTTGTCTGGGGGGTGAGTTCATTTAACTGCCACATTCAAGTATTTTCCATCCTGAATGCAGGGAAGATAATTAAAACAGGAGTTGAAACAGGGGACTTTTTATATCTCTTTCTATTTCTTCAGCTACGTTCTTGGAGGAGGCGCCTTGTGCATGGAACTTCTCACCAAACAGGTTGGTTGTTAGACCGTAAAAGTCGCTGTGGGGCTAATTTGTAGGTGTGCTTGCGTTGAAATGGTAATGGACCCTTTGTCTTCAGGGTTGGAGCAGTGCCTATTCCATTGAGTCTGTCATCATGCAGATCAACGCCACTTTAGTCAAAGGAAAAGCCAGAGTGCAATTTGGAGCTAATAAAGTACGTGAGCGCCACTATCAGCAAATGTCTGCTCTCTCATAGATACATCCATCAATTTTCTTGTCATGTGATATTAGCAGTCTTTTTTGTAGTGGTTGATTTTGGATTTTCAGACGATTGTTTTATTTGCGTTCGCAAATGCTGGAACTTGAACTCTTTACCTCCTCAGTATTACGAAGTAGGCAAGAGAGAATGTTCCAAATGCTTCCTAATTTTGAAATCTCAAAACTTATTTTAGCTTTAATGATTAGGGTTGCATGAGAAAGTGAAAGGAGAAAACTAATGTAACCTGATTTAATAACAAGTAGGGATGTAATATGAAAATTTCATATCAACGTTTATCGTGACCAAAATTATCACGGTTATCAGTCTTACTGCGCTATTGTTTAATTTGCCCAAAAAGTACTTATGCACACCATGAAATCTTTTGACCAAAGTATTTGTTTAAAAAACTTAAATTAATAGACACACTGTTACAAAACCCGTTATTTCGCATGTTTCTTGCGCTTCAATGATACTGTTTTAGTCTTAGTATTTTAACTGTTTTAATGACTAAGCTTTTATTGTTTTAAATATTTATTTGTACTTTAGCACTATGTAGCAATATTTATTTTTAAATGAAAAGTGCGTAACAAATAAAATCTATTGTTATTGTTTATTATTTCTGGCAGGCATTGTGTCCTACTCCTTGAATGTACTGTTAAAACACTTCAGCCTTTTTTCCTCAGAGTATAGAACGATCACTCTAAAAGATAGTAAGAGAGCAAAGCTTGTAGGTTCAATGTGCACACTTAAATAGCTTAGTTGTTAAGACAGCAATGTGTTTATACAAGTTTAGATTGGGGTATGTTGTTTCTTAATTTAAAGTTAAAGTACCTACTGTATGATTGTCACACACACTAGGTGTGGTGAGATTATCCTCTGCATTTGACCCATCACTAATGTGGAAAGACGTTAATGTCTCCATGTTAGCATTTAAGCTAATGAGCTGCCACCAGTCAGTCCGTGAGTTTATCAAAGTGCGGCTATCATTTTCGGTTTTAGGTTGTTTTTTGGGGGGGGTTTCATTCCTTCTTTGTGGAGACTTTGATAAAGATTTACTGTGTAAATTTGTGATAACTTGTTGAAAAATAACTCAAATTACTCTGGTAAGGAAAAACGGGTGAAAATTCGGTGTCCGCGGCACGATTGCGTTATATAGAACGTTGCATTATATTGGGCTGCGTTATATCGAACTTTGAGTGTAATTGTTTACAGTTATTAAGGTTGACTTGACTTTATCTCTCTTGCAGAACCAGTACAATCTAGCCAGAGCACAGCAATCCTACAAATCTCTTGTCCAGATCCATGAAAAAAACGGTGAGTGTTCCTTAGTCATTTCATTTTTATGTACACTTTCCCTATCTACTCTTTGATACTCTTTGATTTGTTCTATCTGGATGCCCAAATAATATGCTTAAATAATGTGATTGTAGAAGACACTTAAGTGTAGAGAGTAAGTTTTTCAAGGCTTTTGCTGCCTTCACTAAATCACAGCACAGCCGGTCGGATGTTTTTGCACCAGAGAGGCGTGTACTGAAGAGGCCGATGGTCAATTTGCATCAAAGTGAAACTAAAACCTCTAGTTCCTGGCTGCATTTTGTAAAATACGAGAACATAATTTTTCATGACTACATTTATATTTTACATTAAAATGCTGCTATAGAAGTGCTCTTGTATCATTAGTAGGAATCCCTATGCCTCAAGAAAATCAGTTCGTCAAACTTAGTTTTTCTTTAGATTTTTCAAGCTGCTGTGCCTCCCCTAACTTTTCTAACTAACCCTTTGGTAGCCCTGGGCTAATAGATAACACTAATGTATACAAATCAGAAAATTATACAAGTGTTTGTGTGCCTTCTTGACAATCAAATTAGCAGATACGGTTTAGCTCTTAACAATCAAAATGTACAAATGTATCTTAAAGGACACTAAACAACTGCAGTATGTAGAGAAGACTCCTCCTACGCTCCACTAGAGGGGGCAATAATGTCGTCCAAATCAGACCCAAACCTGCTAATCTAGGCAAGGTACATTTTTCAAGGCAAGTTTATTTATAGAGCACAATTTGTACACAAAACAATGCAAGGCCAAAATTTTGGACACACCCTCTCATTCAATGCATTTTCTTTATTTTCATGACTATTTACATTGTAGATTGTCACTGAAGGCATCAAAACTATGAATAAACACCTGTGGAGTTATTTACTTAACAAAAAAAGTGAAATAACTAAAACATGTTTTATATTCTAATTTCTTCAAAATAGATTATACACTTGATAAACACTTGGCTTTCCAAGTACCACCATGATCACCAACATTAAAATACAGTAGACTTAAATATTAATTAAACAATAATAAAATCATATCAAATACAAGTTGGAAAATACAATTATTAAAACAATCATAATAAATTTAAATTATAACCAATCAAATACTGTATATAAAATATTTTCTGGTGTCATATGCACAATTAAGTGTTTTCAGGCTCGATTTGAACATTTCCTGAAAATGTGAGAAGGCCTCAACGTTGGAAGACTATTGCAGATTTTAGGAGCATAAAACTGAAACAAAAGTTTCATAATCTAATTTGCAATTTGTTGCTTTTGCCTCCAGGATGGTACACACCCCCAAAGGAGGATGGCTAGACCTTACTTTTTTCCTGCACTTGGAACGTTTTTATTTTCTTGTGACCAACATTTTTTGGGGGGGGTAATCATGCAAACCATTTATGAACATTTGTGAAGCCAAATTCCTCTTCCAGTGACCGACCAACTGGCCAGAAACAAGCACATTAGCACATATACAACCTTTCCCCTCTGCCTGTGGACGTTTAGCTTGTCGTCACATATTTATCGTTGTACGTCTGAGCCGCCATAGCAATGCTTGCATCCAATACTTGAAGGGAAAACAGTGGACTGACTAGCACTGACCCTCCTGTTTGGTTCTGGATGTTGCCGGGCTCAGTGGCCAATTTTTACATTGATGTCACAGCTTGCTTTTTTGGCCAGAGACCCGGTCTAACCGCACTGTTGGATCAAATCATAGAAGAGGAGGATGCTTGTAACGCCAGCTTGCATTTGAACTTCTGTTAAAACTCTGATGCTCCAAGGAGGAAAGAAGACCTTTTGTGAAGCGGACAAGGCGCAAAAGAACGTGCAGAACCTCCCAGATCACACTGTAATCTAGTTGCTTTTAACACCACACGTGTAAACATGTACATTTGTATTTCTGCAAGAGGATTAAATTGTTTATAATGTAGCCTTGTCCCGGCACAGACTGGTACTCGTTTGGCAGAGTCCCAACAGCAGCATCCTCCTTAAAACAAGAAGAATAAGAAGCTGCATCATGGAATCTCTTGCATAAGAAACCTTAAGTAAGGTATATTCTTATGTAGGTCTAATGACTACTGCGTTGTTTTCTTCAATGTTAAGTTGTAAAGGTGTTATTGGTGACAATGACATTGCCATGTTTTTGTTTGACGGCACCTCTTAAGTCAGAGCCGTCACTGGCATTTTGTCTAGTCTTTTTGTCATTCCTGAAACCGGAGGAACCTCAAATCAGGCTATGCATCGAACAAACCGTTAGGTCTGAGTCACCCCTTTGTGGTAGTCTGGAGGTGAGGAATCGTGACTTTCTTCACGCATCATTGACCGCACATTTAGTTTTCCTCAGCAAGGTTATCACCGAATCACAGCAATAGTCTCGACTTCAGTCCAGTATGCTTCTTCCTTATCTCAACACCACAGAACTCCCTCATCTGTGATGTTCAATAATTCCTATTCCAAAACAAAATGCATTCCAATGCCGCACACTATTGTTGGATGTTCTGAATACTTGCATACCGTATTTCCTCACATAGTTACCTCCACTCCACTTCTTTATTTCCCAGGTGCATCATTCACTTCAACAAATAGACTTAAATGCGGTACATAAAATCCTGATATGGTTCATTCTATCTTTAAGGACAAAAATCTACAGTCTTTTTTTGTTTTTTTGTTTTGACAAACCAGGTCAATAACAAATCCAAACAAAATACCAGGGCCATTAAACACTTGCTGCTTCAGCTGCAGTTCAGGCAGATCCAAATGTGTCAGCAGGGAACCAAATTGAGGATTGGTTCCGCCTCTAATTTGAGTACATTATTAACAGAAACCAAGAATAAAAAGACACACAAATAGAACATGCATGGCAGGTCGTTAGGGATACACCTGATCACATCGTCTCTGGCACAAATTGTAAACAAAAAAGCAACAACTTCAACCTCATTCAGACACCTGAAATTACCCACTATTTGAGGAAATATGGTAGTTTTTGTAGAACCTCAAAAACAGCATAGGTAGCCTCATCGTTTTTATCTTATTAAAAGATCGAAAAACCTCAACCACAAAAGTTGTGGTGTATTAATGTCCGTAAAGTATCACGTATGTACATGTGGCCTCTGAAAACGGCTCAGATAACATCTACGCTTACGCCGGCCTCCCTTGGAGAGACAAACTCAGGAATACATACTGCAGACGAGCTATGGATTGTCAGTATCTTCATCACATGCAAGCTCAAAAGACCGCCATCTCTTCAGTAATTGCTGTGCATGGTATTATATCCATGAAGTCCCAAATGCTAAAGTTACAGAAGGCAGAGTCCTTGTTTGGTTAACATATCAGTATATCTACAATTTGTTGCTTATTTAAACCAACCAGGTTAGATATATCTACACAGTTCTGACCCAGCATCTGTACCCTCTGACATAACCCAGGATTGTTAACCCCAAAATGTGCACTGCTCCTCTAAGGACGATGTTTTCCAGAGGCATCGCTGACATACCGAATTCTGCTCCATTAAACCGTGATGTCCTGGTTTTTTTATGCACTGGTTAGCATGCTTTGGTTTCAGTTCGGATCTTTGATTTATTTTCCGTTGCAAGGGTGAATTTAAACATGTAAAGTAATTTGTAAACTTGCATCAAGTTTATGAATAAAGATTTTTATTAAATATCTCGACGATTGTGTCAATGAAAAACAACAAAACACCTGCGATAAAGTCTTGATTAATGTTAGATGAAAACATGCTTGATGACCCATTGTGTCAATGTGATATCACCACGTTCGTACTGTTTTCATAGACAACTTGCTCTTTCTACAATGATTAAGACTTGGCAGTCATTTGTGCTCACTTGGTGGTTGCTTGCAGTCAACACTAGATGGCAGTAAAGTACTGTCAACCATGTGTATTTTCACTTGCTGGTTGAGCAAAGAACACTTAGGTCATTTGGGTCAGCATGGTGGTGGTTTATTGTGAAAACAGGAAACTTTGTCTCTTGTTGCAGTGTTTTTTTACATCTTGGTCTTCGAGGACCAGCCAGGGTCCATCATTTGTTTTAAAGTACACAGAAAGCCTTTAGGATCCTCTGAGGAAAGAGGCAGTCCATCTTTATGATTAAAGTGTCTTGGTCCACAATGAAGTCTCCATTGACACCGCCTGAAGCAAAGACTGTAGACAGTCTTTGATACACTGCAGCTTTTTGGCCCATTAGGTTTTGATTTGTGCTGCTTTTGCCATATTTCAGTATGATAACAAGTTATCTTGACTGGTGAGCTCTGATAATGACCTGTTTATTATGACTTGTGTAGCGTCAGTGTTTGTATATTGTATCTAATTTTGTTTTTCTGAGACAATTTTACAGTCTTGAATCCCTTCTTACAAAACATGCAATTGTTTTCTTGTGCAAATGCTTAGGATCGACTAAATGGCCTGATTGTAATGCCACCTGTTGCTTGTTGACGCTCGAAAAATGCTTTATCCATTCAGCCCTTTTAGTATTTGTGGACTTTATAGATAACTTTATTCTCAAGCACCAGCCATAGCAAAACACGTCTTACTACTGCTGATATTGCGCCCCGTCATGATGGGCTTCCCCAGTGGTTTTCGTGGCGCTACGTGAAACTGGCCGGGAGGCTTTTTCTAATTTTGAAGGTGGCGCTAGATAGCCAATGTTTTTTTTTTGTTCGGGATCTCCAAAAATATAAAATTTTTCGCCATAACTGACAAGCCTGCCAAACCTTTGTGTTCTGTTATCGCCAGCTAAGCTACAGATGGCATCCAAAGTGAGCACCCTTAATCAGCAGGAGGTTCGTAGTACTAACAGGCAAGCAACACACTTTATTGTGGTCTGTGTGAGCCTTGATAGCGTCAATTTAGGAACTCAGTACAGAGTTGCTCTAATGGTGTCTGTTGTTCAAAGCCACATGGCTGGAGAAGGATCAGAACTCTTCTAAAATGACCGTGTCAGGGCTGAGCACCTGGGTCCCAATAATAACCCTTCTACAGAAGCTGTTACTTTGCAGTTACAGCGGTCTGCAACAGTCTGATGCTTTAAATATTAGCACCCTAGAAAAAACAAAGTGACAGGAGAATCAGAATTAGTATGTCCTCTGTTTTATTGATCACAACCTAATGGCCATCAGACCATCACTGGATTGGGCTGTCTCGCAACTCTCAACCATCCAAGGAGATTACAGTGAAAAGGTGTCTTGACAAAGGTCACACAATTGCAAAGGAGTGACTGACTGTCATGCAAAGAAGGAGCAGCTGCACCCACAGTACACATAGTGTATGTCAGTACGTCAGTCTACCCCAGGGCAGCTGTGGCTACAAATTGTAGCTTACCACCACCAGGTGTGAATGAATGATGGGTTCCCACTTCTCTGTGAGCGCTTTGAGTATGTAATAATAGAAAAGCGCGATATAAAATGTAATCCATTATTATTATTATTAGTGTATGTAACAATGGATAATTTCAACAACCTTGCAGAAAAAACTCAAGCGAAGGTGGACTGCATTTACTGTACAGCAATTGGTGGTGCTATACAAGCCGTACGCTCACTGCTCTTAAGAAAATCCTGCTTTCATTTCTTTAGTATTGACATTGCTTTTGTGAGATATTTTAGCTGTCAGGCAAGTGAATCCCCATTTGCATTGACCTGGGCCCGGTTGTTTAATGGTAATCTCATTGGATCTTGGATAATGGATTGAATCAGATCTTGAAATGGGTTGAGGAATTATGAAATCGGATGAGATCACATAATCCAATTTTGGTTTTAATCTGGATCAAACCCACAATTTGTGGTGTTAAAAACTTTTTTTTAAAAGATTTGGACAACTTTGATCCAAAAATTCAGATGGTGTATCCAGGTTGGATTTCAGGAACACAATTAATTTAAATCTAATTGTAACTGGTCAAATAACATTCATCATGCAGTAGATAAAAAAAAGTTCAACTGATTTTCAAGCCATACAATTGAAATGATAGACTATGGGACACAAAAGACCAATAAGGTAGAAATAATAGAATCGTCTCAAAAAATTTCAAAATCTAACAAAGTATTTGAATTCTAGCTCTAATTGGAGACATAATATAAAACTTATAATTGACGGATAGATCTGAAGTTGATCTCGAGATTATTGTGTTAAAAGTAAACAGTAAAACAAAACAAAAAATTTATTTTTTAACACTAATTATTTGGTTACCCAATAATTTTAGTGTGATTTGCTTTTAAGTGTCATTGCTCAAAAAATAATAACTAATTAAAATCAATGTTATGAGTTATTGACCTTTTTAAGGCTCCAATTATTCTATAATCTCAGATTTTCCACTTAAAAATTTTATTGTGTGAAAATATTGCATATTTTGTATTTTTTCCATAAAAAAACAGGGATTCCTTTGACAACAAGAGCATACAACTTAAATCTTTGAAAGCATTATATTGACAGATAGACCTAATGTTGATCTAGAGATTTAAAACTTGAATAATAATAAAAATAATAATACTGAATAATGATACATTTTTAATATTTTTTTGACCAAAACCTTTTGAGGTCCCCGGGATCAAGCCTGAGTGGAGGCCTAAATGTATATTTTTTATACATACTGTATATTGTATTGGTTTTTAAAATAAAAAATATCAAAATGGCCCCCACTTGCTTTGATTTTTCAGAATGCGGCCCTCAGTGGAAAAAGTTTGGACACCCCTGTTTTAAAGCATTTATCGGCCGATAATATCGGACATCTCTGCCGATAATTTAGATCCAGATTGCACCTTTTGAACAACTGGTGCCCAACAACACAGAATAGAATAAGCGATCTAGCAAATGGATGGATGAATTGAAGCATTTACCTTTTTTAGGGACGGCTTTTCACTTTGAACGTCGCCTGCTCCCCCTTGCAGTGCTTACAGAAAGCCGCTATGACGTTCTGCTCCCCTGCGCTAGTCGCTTCCATCGCTACCAAGCTAAATGGATTTCCATTAGCGGAGCTATGACTTATTCCAGATGCTGGCTCAATAATGTGTGGGCACTGTTGCAGAAAGTTCCCCCACTTACACTGAAGCACAATGCGAGTGTTGAGGAGAGGGACGTTGCAAGGAGAGCTTTGTGTTGAAGAGACAAAACCTCTTTTTTGGAGATAAAAGGGACAGATTGCTAACAACCGCAGATAAATCCTGCTATTCGGCAATAAAGACAATTGGAATGGAAATGCTTAGTTGAGATGCACGCGTTAGCTATTGTTGCAACATCTGTTTAGAGTGGCAGGTTGTTATGGATGCACCTCGTCACGTTGTCTCTGGTCCCCGCTTGGGCCTGCACTGGGGGATCAATAAGGAGAGGAATGGGTCCCAGTGAAATGGACCATCCATCTGCCCGCAATTCCCTCACGTCGCTCCTCATTGCACACTTCTTTTACCGGCATCGATCTTCAGCGAGGCATTCGTCTCTTTTCTCATTAAGCATTCGATGGGCTCTTCATGGAAAATAATGAGCCGATGATAATTACAAATAAGAGATTCATGCAATATGAGTGGAGACTAATTCATCTTTGGAAAGGCTCCCATGTCACAACTAAGAAGGTTCTCTCAGTGATGACATCAAGATACTATCGGGAATTCCTTCATTTTATCACCGCGATTGTTTTTGTCATTGGAAAAATCGTTTGAATACAAATTTAGTTGAAATTAAAATAGCTCAATAATTTTAAGTACATAGAACATCTAATTATTTTCAACTTAGCCAAATAACTATTTTCAGGGTGAAACTCTCACCATTAGACACTTTTTATGACCTGTGTAAATCATACTTGCCAACCTTGAAACCTCCGAATTCGGGAGATGGGGAGGGGGGGGGGCGGGGTTTGGTGCTAGCGGGGGGTGTATATTGTAGCGTCCCGGAAGAGTTAGTGCTGCAAGGGGTTCCGGGTATTTGTTCTGTTGTGTTTATGTTGTGCTACGGTGCGGATGTTCTCCCGAAATGTGTTTGTCATTCTTGTTTGGTGTGGGTTCACAGTGTGGCGCATATTTGTAACAGTGTTAAAGTTGTTTATACGGCCACCCTCAGTGTGACCTGTATGGCTGTTGACCAAGCATGCCTTGCATTCTCTTATGTGTGTGTAAAAGCCGCATATATTATGTGACTGGGCCGGCACGCTGTTTGTATGGAGGAAAAGCGGACGTGACGACAGGTTGTAGAGGACGCTAAAGACAGTGCTTTTAAGGCAAGCCCCCAATAATGTTGTCCGGGCGGAAATCGGGAGAAATTCGGGAGAATGGTTGCCCCGGGAGATTTTCGTGAGGGGCACTGAAATCCGGGAGTCTCCCGGGAAAATCGGAATGGTTGGCAAGTATGGTGTAAATTGGTGATTTACTGTTATACTTTAAGTTTATCCACTTGGGATAAGATTGAAACTTGATTCGATTCCGATTCTTGGGGTGACAATACAATTCAGAATCTATTCCCAATCCTAGCGATATATTTGGCATACAGTGCGTCTGGAAAGTATTCACAGCGCTTCACTTTTTCCACATTTTGTTATGTAACAGTCCTATTCCAAAATGTAATACATACATTTTTGGCCATAGGCTTGGCACACCTATTCTCCCAACCGGCGTGGCGCGGTTGGGAGAGTGGTCGTGCCAGCAACATGAGGGTTCCTGGTTCAATCCCCACCTTCTACCAACCTTGTCACGTCCGTTGTGTCCTTGAACAAGACACTTCACCCTTGCTCCTGATGGGTCGTGGTTAGGGCCTTGCATGGCAGCTCCCTCCATCAGTGAAGCATACAGTGAAGCATGGTGGTGGTAGCATCATGCTGTGGGGATGTTTTTCAGCGGCAGGAACTGGGAGACCAGTCAGGATGGAGGGAAAGATGAATGCAACAATGTACAGAGATCTCCTGGATAAAAGGGGGAAAAAAACGCCAATCCAACATGAATAGTGCTGCCAAGAAGAACGGTCAAAACTGTCCAAAGATTGGTGTGCCAAGCTTGTGGCCTCGTATTAAAAAAAAAAAAAAACGAGGCTGTAATTGCTGCCAAAGGTGCATCAAAAAAGTATTGAGCAAAAGCTGTAAACACTTATTCACGTGATTTTTTTTTTTTTAAATACAATTGCCCTTAAAAAAGCCCCCCAAAAAACCTTCACATTGTTATTATGGGGTGTTGTGTGTAGAATGTAAAGGACACAAATGAATGTATTGCGATTTGGAATAACAAAACATGTGAAAAAAGTAAAGTGCTGTGAATACTTTCCGGATGCACTGTAAACATTATTATAAGAGCTTACAGTTACAGGTTACAAAAGCCCCTCTCAGCCGCTGACGTATTCACGCAGAGGGTAAGCACTGAGATAACCTAAAAAATGATTAGAAAAAACTAAGCTAGATTTTTTTTAGATTTTTTTTCCAGCACCCCTATTATCTACTAAATGATGGCATATTATAGTTAATATTAAATTTACTTTTTTTTTTAATGGTCTTTTACTGTTTATGTTTACAGTCGCAACATTGTGCTTTAAATATTGCGGCTTCACTACATCGCAGATTTTTAATACTATTTTTTGAAAGCATATTCTATAATTTTTGGGTTCCTAAATCAAGCATGTTTAAGCGTAAACATGGGTAAATAATGTAAACATATCAACACTACTGTAGTATTGGTCACTTGAAGAGACCAAACCAATCAGTTCAGTATTGTGGCCACTGATTGGCTCAGCCTTAGGGAGCATTACTATGTTGGATTAAAAGAGTGTAAAGGATATTAAAGGTTGTTTCATGTCTCGAAGGCTCTCGTAATGTTAAAGCTTAATTAAAAAGTTATGCTGTTACTTTTCTTTTTTTATAATTCCTACTTCGCGAAAATTCATTTATCGCGGTCATGTCCGTAACCACTTAGAGATTAAATAGGGATGACTGTATATGATTAACCTTTTGGATCGACACCGTGTTATTCCTTTCAGCCTAATCAATAATTAATCAATGCTCACATCAAGAAGCACACAGTGCATCTTCTGCAGGAGGAACATGTGTCCCTGATGTCTCCATCAGCTGATGTTGGCGGGCCAAAAAGATGATGGCCCTCCTGGATGTTTTCTAAAAGGCTCCCCGTCCTCTTCTTAATCTGCCGCCTTATATCGAGCAGCAGCCATGGAGGTGAGCTGCAAGGACGCTGGTGACGGATGAACACATGAGGTTGGCCTCACAGCAGATAAATTGGATTCATAAAGCTGGAAAGACAAAAGACTTCACTATCGGTAAGCTTGCATTAACAGAATGAGATTTTCTTGTTGTTGCCATGAAGCAAAGCACAATGAATCACCTTTAATAGGAATATTTATAAGAAGCATGACCTACACCTATCACACTGCTTTCCTGTTCATAATAAATAGCTTGCTTTCAGTTAAACCACAGTGGAAGCCTTCTGCTAATAAAAAAGAGTCCAACGGCAGATAAAAAAAAATAACAAAAGCACATTTCCATTTGATAAAATTAAAATCAAATAAATATATAGACATACATAAATACACTGTATACCGTGTGTGTGGTAGAAAATGGATGGATGGAAACATTTTGAAAATAATAATTAGGAAACTATAATCAGTAGCTGAAACTGGAAAATAAATTATACATTTAAAATTAAAATAAAATATTAAAAATATTATAAAGTATTAGTAATAAAGTATCTACAATCTTGAAAAGAAAAAAAGGGGTTTAAAAAGAAAAGTTGGAGAGCAAAATCATTTTTGCAAGTGCATAAATTAGTTGTTACTAGAGTGGGGGAAATAATCGATTTTTAGATGCATCGCAATTCGGACATTGTCGATTATAGAATCGATTAGTAAACGTCAATCGGCTTATTTATTGTAAATAAATTAATGCAGACAGTTCCAAAATGTGGCTGACTGCAGCGAGCCACATCACAGAGTGATCCGACCAGCTCCTTTATCATAGGATACCTTTGTTCTAGTTTTGCACACATTTCTAAGGCTGAAACGACGTGTCGACGTAGTCGACGTCATCGGTTACGTAAATACGTCGACGCCGTTTTTGTGCGTCGACGCGTCGCATATTTACGTCACACTACCGTCATGGCGAAGCGCAAAGCAGACGATGCGAGCAGTGCGAGCGAGGGGGAAAAGTCACGCCAAAAGTTGTGGAAGTATTTCAATACACAGCCTAATAATGTTGTTGAATGCACACTGTGTCGAGCGTAAATGGCCTATCATAGCAGCACAACGGCTATGAACGAACATTTGAAAAGAAAACCATCAACTAGTCAATCGTCCGCGTGAGCATACGTTGTCATCATTACACAAAAACATGAATGTGTCATTTGTATCTACTAGGGGTGTAACGGTACGTGTTTTGTATTGAACCGTTTCGGTACGGGACTTTCGGTTCGGTACGGGGGTGTACCGAACGAGTTTCTAAGCTAAAGCTAACTTTAGCTGCTAAAGTCTTAACAAGCTGCTTCGCTCCTGCCTCTGTCTCAGCACGCAGCATTGTCCCACCCACACAACCATCTGATTGGTACACACGAAGCATTATCAGCCAATCAGCAGTGCGTATTCAGAGCGCATGTAGTCAGCGCTTCAGCGTGGAGCAGATAGGTGTTTAGCAGGTAAGCATCAGGCAGCGGACTCTCCCCAAATGATAATAAACACCTCCCTGTCAACTACTAGTAACATCACTATGAGCCCGTTGACCTTTTAGAAACTTAAACTGCAGCTCAGCTCACTCGCAGTCCTGGCTTGAGGTGAAGGCTAATTACCTCCCAGTTCCAGCCACATCGATCCCTTCTGAGCGCCTATTTTCAGCTGCTGGGAATATTGTAAACAAGAAAAGAAGCAGAGCATGTAGACATGCTAACCTTTCTTCATTACAACTGTTAGTCACTCACTGGAATGAGTAGAATTGGTTATTGTGTACTGTGTTGGACTGGATGTTTATTTTGCACATTTTAAAAGCAATACTTAATGTTTACAGTGCTCCAGAATATTTAGATTGGCACTTTTTTGTATTGGATGTTTATCTTTATTTTTGCACATTTTAGCAAATAAGCAATACTTTCACTTTTGTTGAAATGTTTACACTGTTGTTGCAGAATATTTCGTTTTACACTTTTTTTACACTGTACAGTATATAGATTTATGTGATCTGTGTTATGTTGTTGTGGCTTGTGCAGCCTTTTGAGACACTCGTGATTCAGGGCTATGAGTAAACTTTGATTGATTGATTGATTAAAAAAAACAAAAAACATAGTACCTCACAATACGAAGGTCTTGGTCTTTCCGTGTGTAGTTCGCATGTTCTCCCTGTGACTGTGTGGGCTCCCTATGGGTACTCCGGCTTCCTTCCACCTCCAAAGACATGCACCTGGGGATAGGTTGATTGGCAACACTAAATTGGCCCTCCGATGTGAATGTGTGTGTGAATGTGTTAGAATAATTATGTATAAGTTATCACACAACTCTTATGCTTAAAGGCTGTTGCTATAGTTATCTATTATGCTCAAGTTGTACTTTTCTATCTGTACAAAGGCACACGACTTGTAATCTTCCACGGCATATGAGCGGTGGCCTCGCCGCAGATGGTATCTTTGTTTTAGCCCGCTAACAGCCAAGGTCAAGTACCTCAACAAAGATAAGACGAGACAAGGCGAAATCACAAGGCCCCCAGCACATTCCGTCACGTATTGTGCATACTGGAGCTGCTTTGCATGATGTGTGTGTCCCTTAGGAGGCAGCCTCAGTTATGTTAACTAGGGAACTCCTGAATAAATAGAGGAGCGCGGGAGCTGTACCTTAGAGCGCAGGGTGAGACTGTAACTGAGTGTGCAGCTCCATGTGTTCTCCTCATGGGCTAAATTGACTCTGCCTGATTTCTTGCTTCTTGTCTCGTTTAATAGATAGTTCAGTGTTTGAACCTGACAGAATGTTGTCTATCTGTATTGGGCCAGCGATGAGGTGGCGACTTGTCCAGGGTGTACCCCGTCTTCCGGCCGGGTGCACCTGGGATAGGCTCCAGCCCACCCTGCGACCCCAGGGACATGGGGTGGAAAACGGATGGATGTTGCAAATGTGGCTTCTTGGTCTATATACCGATGCAGATCACAATACCTTTCTGGAAATTATTGCGTGAATGTGAGGCGAGCTAACGTGTTAGTTCAACAATATTAGCAATGGATGAGTTCATTTGATCCACAATTACAAAAAGGGCATAACTGCTACAAGGAGAGAAAGTGCTGACGTTGTTAGCGCGGCCTCACGCCTGAGGATAGATGGCGGCACCCCGACCTTCGCCGCTGCTACTCCACTCTGATAAGCCTCCTTTTTGCGGGTTGCCTCCTTAATGGAATTGCTCCCGTCCGAGTGTCAGCTGTGGTCTATCGACTGAAAGAAGAGCCACCTTGAAAAGTGAAAGCAGTGAGATTGATGATGCTCCGCTTTGTAAAAAATGCCACTCCTCCCCCCCCTGCACCTGTCAATCATGTAGAGAAAACACTCTAATGTCGCCAATAAAACGAGCAGTGATAAAACCATCAAGCAAACAGATCTCAGACGTGGTTCTGGAACATTTCAGCACTGACTAAAACAGGATTTTTACATTAAATGTAGAAGCCTGCGGGGAGCTTGTCGAACGCCGTGTTATACAAGAGGTCAAGAGGCAGACGACAGGCCGATAAGATGCTTATCTGGCTGCCGAAGCTGCGCAGTCTTATCGGTTTCTTAAAGGGACCAGGCTGACAATGAGGACTCCTCCATGGGGGGAACCATGGCGGCGTGCAGAAGAAGCTAATTGATTTCCAAGATCGCCCGAGAGCTGTCTTCAGTTGTCACATCTGGGATGACATAAAACCATCCCGGATGTAATTACCTCATTCAAGGACGCCATGTTTTTGCCAGCCTCAGTTTGTTCAGCCATCTGTGACAATATCTGTCATAAATAGGGTTCTAATGTCTGTCCCACAAGGTGCAATAACCACTAACGGACCCCAAAGGGCCTGATATTGGACTGAAAGGTTACTGTTGGTATTCTTTCAAGGACCAAAAAGTATTAATGCAAGCTAAGTCTTCTACTCCTGCGTACTTACTATTCGTGCACTTTCCATTAGGCCCTGGGACCCTAAAATTTTCAGGGGCCGCAAGACATAAAAAAAAAAACTAATAATAAAAAACATGTTCTTGAATTTCTTAAAGCTGGAACTCAAGATTTTAGTAGTTAAGTGAGTATATTTTATTTATATAAGCCAACATTCTCGTCTCATTCGAACTAAAACCAACGACAAGACCTCTCTTTTTCCCACCAGTCACACACTTCAGGCCTTGATAGTAATAGCGCTATGGTCCAACTTAGCTAACAAAATGAAGATCTCTGAAAAATGGCTCACATCAACATTATATCAACATCAACAATGTTTCAAACTTCCTATCAATTACTAGTGGTGTGCCGATTAATCGGCCACAGATCAGTATTTTGCGATTTTTTTTAAAAAGTAGTATATATCTGTATCATGAATCAACTTAAGTGGACCCCGACTTAAACAAGTTGAAAGACTTATTCGGGTGTTACCATTTAGTGGTCAATTGTACGGAATATGTACTTCACTGTGCCATCTACTAATAAAAGTTTCAATCAATCAATCGCCATTGCCGAATAATTACGATCACAGATGCAGGTCCCCTCTGGCTAATATTGTATCTATTTTTAGTCCCCCGGCTGACAAGCTAGCAGCTAATTGTGTGTCTCCATACACAGCGTGGGGCCGCTCCCCTAAGTAAATAATAATCACCTCTACTATGAGAAATAAACTGCATTTTTTTAATATCCTAAATATCATGATCGAGTATTAGGACAAGGCTAAACATGTTACACACCGAGCGCAAGCAGCAGCAGGCATTTTAATAGCTGAGCTCACCATGAATTGATTAACGTGGACCCCGACTTAAACGAGTTGAAAAACGTATTCGGGTGTTACCATTTAGTGGTCAATTGTACGGAATATGTACTGTACTGTGCAGTCTACTAATAAAAGTTTCAATCAATCAATCAAAGCAAATAAGCTGGCTAGAAACAACACAATAAATAAGTGCTTAATAAACAAGGTGTAGATAGAACCATGTTGCATCAAAAAGTAAGCAGTTATTAACAATAAATTAACAAGTACATTAGTAAGAGTCTTGAGAGGATAATAAAACAGAAACTGTGGCCACAATGTTGTTATTGTAATGTGGAGGGCCTCGAAGACTAGGTTTGCATTGGGCTCCCAATGGCTAAATACGCCCCTACCGTTGCACACAAAAGGGTGAAAATGTGTAAAAACTAGCACACTGACTGTGTTGCCTGTGCTTGTATTTTTCCAACAAATACACCAAATGGTGGCGTTATTAATAAACTGCCAAAATATGCCCCCATAATTCGGATCACCTTAAAATCTATCACACAGCTGGAAGCACCCTGCCAAATTACTACTGTGACTTTAGCATGTTCAGCCGAATTATCACAACATTTGGTGCACACTTATAAGGGACTGACAAGCACATGCGTGTAAAATTTGAGCAACATTGGTTAAGAAAACATGGCTGCCATCAAGCGAAACGCCTTTGCCGGAAAACGCTACGAACAATAAGTCATTGACCATTTGTCAAATGATTACAAAACGTTGAGCGTATAATATGTCTGCAAGCTCGTTTTCTAAGTCATTTTGACCACAACCCATTTTTTTAATAACTATTAGCTGCTCACTGTAAAAATATTACATTAAATATAACTTTATTAAGTTCACCATGGACAAAAAGTCCTGTGCACATTCCAAATTCTGCTGAGGATATATTAACAAGACAACAGCCAATGTTTTCAGTGAGCGCCCAGCAGGACTGAGCCCGGTTTTTGATTGATGAGGCTCAAGTTCCACGCTGCTGAACAACGAGCAGACACAATGTTTGATGGATGGCGCCCAATCTCCGTCCAAAATGTAATGTATCCTGTATTTAATGATCCGCTCTCAGCCGTTCGTATAATTAACAGGAGGACTGGAGATGACGCAAAGGATTAGGAATTTGGTCAATTTAAAAGGACAAGCCCACGCCACATGAATAACATTAATAAAGGAAGAACAGGTCTTGAATTGTATCAAAGCAATACACCTACTGTTAGCAAGTTGGCATGTTAGCATCTATATTTATCCTTAGTCCTTTGATATGGTGCCTTATAGCAAAACATGATATATTTTCCTTAAGGGCCTGCTCTAATCCTTTGGTTGGTATCTTGCTATACAGCAAGTTAGCATAGGCACTGTTAGCGTATTAGCAGTAGAAATGTGCCGATCATTATCACCTGATCTTTGTGAAAAAGTATATGATTGCCAATGCTGAGTAACGCCTTTTAATGCCGATCACAACCATCGATCCCCTTTGGCTGACACTATCTATTTTTAGTTCCCCGGCTGACAAGCAGCTAGCAACTAATTGTGTATCTCCATACACAGTGTGGAGCCGCTCACCTACGCTAATAATAATGACCTCCATTACAGCAAATTAACTGCATTTCTTAGTACAGTATCTTAAAGTACCAGTAGAATGTTGAAGTTGACTTTATATGCTTATTTGTGTTTCATTGTATCCATTAAACCATATCCAATTGTATTTACAATCCTCAAAATATGTGTAAACATCACAAAATGCCACAAATTCAGTCATCCATTTTCAATGTTTTGTTTCGAACATCTTTGGCAATTTATGTAGATTTGGGTTCAGATTGCGTCACTGGAGGAACGCTTCTGCACTCTGACCATAATATCAGTCATACTGGAAATACGCAAAAATTGGAAAGAGATGTGCCTGTTTATCATTTACAATCTTTATGTAAAACATAAATTATGGGCTTTTTTATGCATTTGAAATCGTAAATAAATAGCTAACGATTGAATCAACAGACAGAGCGCCCATAAAACCCTTTAAAAACATCCAGAAACCGCCAAAGATACTCCATTTACAAGTCCATCCATCCATCCATCCATTTTCTACCGCTTGTCCCTTTCGGGGTCGTGGTGGGTGCTGGAGCCTATCTCAGCTGCATTCGGGCGGAAGGCGGTGTAGACCCTGTACAAGTCACCACCTCATCACAGGGCCAACACAGATAGACAGACCACATTCACACTCACATTCACACACTAGGGCCAATTGAGTGTTGCCAATCAACCTATCCCCAGGTGCATGTCTTTGGAGGTGGGAGGAAGCCGGAATACCCGGAGGGAACCCACGCAGTCACTGGGGAGAACATGCAAACTCCACACAGAAAGATCCCGAGCCCGGGATTGAACTCAGGACCTTTGTATTGTAAGGGACATGCATTAACCCCTGTTCCACCATGCTGCCCCATTTGCAAGTCGTGACCTGAAAATTTGCCAAATATGAGTGATATTGTTATTATTGTCACGGTCCGGGCGCGCGTCAGTGCGCATTCATCTGTGCGCTGCACCGAGCGCAGCTTCAAGAGCGCGCAATGTGCGCCCCAGACCAGCAGCAGCGAACAGCTGCAATCAATCGCCGGTAATCTGCACACCCGGAGCTGATGATCAGACCTGCCTTCAAAAGCCTGCACAACCTGCCATCCCTTGCCGGAATATAACCTGTTGATGTCCCGTAAGCGATTATCGTGCTTTATGCGATCTTGCTCTCTCTCTCTGTGCTTTTCTTTCCCGTCATTTTTGATTGTCCCGTGTCCTCTCTCTCGATCCTACTGCAGACCTCCGTTCCCACGTTGACGTTGCTGTGCGTCTTATCATTCCTTGTCCCCCTCTGTTTCCCTGACTGCCTCTTGGATCTCGACCCCCTCTCGCATGGGCACGGACCTCCTACGCCTCACCATTCGCCCTGACCATCTGCCTGCCCCACGGACTGCCTTCATGCCTTGTTCCTCCTCTCGAGTCAACACTTCTGGTAAACACTCAGCAATTAATTCCTACACATAGTCTTACACCATGCACACTCTTGGATTTCGTCACACACCATTCTCTAGTTAATTAAATTATATTGTTCATTATTTATTATATTGTTTATATATACATATACATAGAGCAATATTGCCCCCTTGTGGTTCTGTGCTGTCACAACTCCCTCCTCCAACCCATAACCCATAAGCGCTAACGCAGACAGTCTACTATATCTATTAATTCACAAACTTGGTAAGTCTTTCGGACTTGTATGGAGGCAACTTGTGTTTCCATTATACGGGTACTTTGAGTAACATCATTAAGTAAGGGTGCTCCCATCAAGGTTTTATGCTGCTGATTCTGAAGTAATCAACCATGTATGTCCGAAATAATGTTAAACTATAAACTATTAGAGTTGATACAGATATAGTCATCACATGTGATCGGTATTGTATGATCTCCCTTGTGGAGTCGTGGATGATCGTATAAAGCATAAAGCCCCGATCGTAAGATCCCTGGTTAGTAGCCATCTCAAATTATACCCAATTTAAGATTGTTTGCTGTGTTTTGAAAATTATAATCCCACAATTCACTTTTGATTAAAGTTGCTACTTTACTATAGAGTATGTTTTCATAGTTATTGTTAGCATTTTAACTCATTATCCATTACCTGCAAACAACAGTGTATATTTTTTATGGGTCTGCCTTTGTGCTTTATGTATTTAGTTGCTATCTTGCTACATGTCAATTGTGAGCATGTCAGCATTTCTATTACTTTTCGCCAGTCTCATTAGGCTGCTGTGGCCATGTCAAAAACGCTTCCGTCATGTCCCTCCTTTGTTTGCTCCACTTGTGAGATATGAGGCATCCAAATGTCAGTGCTCGCATGATGTTGACGTTAAAACAGGCTTAGCTACACATTGAATACCGTAATGAACCGAACTATCCAGTGCTTCTAGCTTTTTTTGGCCCGAAATAAAATGTTGTCCTTGTGTAATACTGGGGTTTGATTCTTTAAGTTGCTCATTAAATTGAACCCCTCAAGGCTCTAAATGTCACTTGTTAATGAAAATATAAACAGTGCACATCTGAATTGACTTGAACATGGTCACAGTCTTTTTGACTGATTGTGGCTCTAAAAAAATGCATAAAACAAGACTATTCAACTGGCACCCCAGGGGCCAAATTTATTGGACAAATATTTTTGCAGCAAATTCCTAAAAACCTAAAGCACTACAGTGCTCCTGTTGTATAGAGAAACTTGGACCATTGGAAACACATTAGCAGGTCCTTGCATTGAAAACCTTGCTCGCAAACATAGAACATTTGGGTACAAACTAGGGTTGTACGCGATACTAATGAATCATATTCGGTACTATACCGCCTCTAAAAAGTACCGGTCCGGCCCCCCCGTCATCATCACGTCATGTTATTGCTGGTTTACAAGCAGACGAGCATGTTCGGCAGCGCACAATCACGGAGTAATTACAAGCAGACACAGTGTGTAGAAAGAAAAGGGAGAACGGACACATTTTGGCTTAAAAACTAACGATAAAGGTGTAGTTATAACACTGAAACGCCCTCAGGAAAAGGTGCTTTAAGAGTTAGCGGCTAAAGTCCATTTGCAGTCTGCAGTGTTTTAGCTACTTCTAAATCACTAATCCTTGCCTCCATGGTGGCAAATAAAGTAAGTTTCTTACAAGTATCATCCCTGCAGGACGAGGAATAGCTAAACATGCTTCACTACACACCGTAGCTCACTGGCGTCACAATGTAAACAAACGCCATTAGAGGATCCACACTAAACATCCACTGTAATGATGCCAAGTACAGGAGCGTATCTGGTCGATACTACTATGATTACATCGATATTTTTTTAGCATCACAAAATCTTCTTTCATTTAAAAAAAATCTATATTATGTTTATAAACTCAGTAAATACATCCCTGGACACATGAGGACTTTGAATATGACCAATGTATGATCCTGTAACTACTTGGTATTGGATTGATACCCAAATTTGTGGTATCATCCAAAACTAATGTAAAGCATCCAAACAACAGAAAAATAAGTGATTATTACATTTTAACAGAAGTGTAGATAGAACATGTTAAAAGAGAAAGTAAGCAGATAATAACAGTAAATGAACAAGTAGATTAATAATTCATTTTCTACCACTTGTCCTTAATAATTTTGACAAAATAATAGAATGATAAATGACACAATATGTTACTGCATATGTCAGCAGACTAAATTAGGAGCCTTTGTTTGTTTACTTACTACTAAAAGACAAAGTTGTCTTGCATGTTTACTATTTTATTTAAGGACAAACTTGCATTAAGAAACATATGTTTAATGTACCGTAAGATTTTTTTGTTAAAATAAAGCCAATAATCTGTGATGAGGTGGCGACTTGTCCAGGGTGTGCCCCGCCTTCCGCCCGATTGTAGCTGAGATGCGCCCCCCGCAACCCCGAAAGGAATAAGCGGTAGAAAATGGATGGATGGATAAAGCCAATAATGCCATTTTTTTGTAGTCCCCTTTATTTAGAAAAGTATCGAAAAGTATCAAAGTATCGAAAAGTATTGAAATACATTTTGGTACCGGTGCCAAAATATTGGCAACACTAGTTCAAACGTGATTTATATTAATGATGAGTTCTTCAAGGCATCCCTTTTAAATCATTTGATTTTTGAAAGTTTCACATTTTTCTTCGTAATGTGATTAATGTAACTAAGATGTTGCTGTAGCTTGTTTACTTCCGATGCAGTCAGTAGTCATTTGTTCAACGACTTTAGCTATCCTAGTGGTCTTCCTTAAGGTTCCATTTTGGATCCTCTCTTTTTCACCATTTGAACTACTTAACTGGTGGCACACGAGTTTAGTTCAATAACTCACATTTTTGCAGCGGCCATAGAGATGATCTTTGATTAGCTTATTTTGCAGAAGGTCCTTTCAAACAGCAGAGCGCTTCTGTCACTCTGACAAAATAAACAGACCAGAATCAAATGTCTACTGTAGAGGACGCTGGTTTTCCAGAATATAGAAAATAAGACTAATAGTGAAGGGAGGAGTCCGTGCCCCCCAGCCCCAGTCCTTAGCTTTCTGGAAATGTGGCCCCCAAAACAATTTAGTTAAATATCCCTGGCATACAGTGTTTATGCCAGAAGCCAGATGAATTATCTTTGACAATGCAGCATTTCAAGCTGGGCTTAATTGTGAGTACAATCTAAAGTCCGAACGCCGCCTCATCGTTTACTTTCCTTTTGTTCAAACTGTCAAACGTCTGGTGTGTCACAATGCCGCAACACCGTATTGTGAAGAACCAACACTCTTCTTCTTCTTCTTCGTGGTGCTACATTAATACATTAGGAATAAATAATGAAGAAATTCATCAGAGGAGACTTTGCATATAGATAGCCTACTTAAGTTCGGCCATTAACACAACTTGGGGGAAGTGCTGGATAATTAGAGAGGATCTCCTTTCTTTCTCTCTTAAAGAGAAGACTAATAGAGAGGCCATGGTGACAGAAGGAGGACACGGTACACAAAATATTCAGAACGTCCTTTTTTTGGGGGGGTTGGCAAACTCAAGCAGAGAAACCTGAGCCTTCGATTAATGAGTCCCAGTGCTCAAGAGCCTGCGACCAAAACACAAGATTAGTTTTGAAGTGTTAACAAGGTTTTGAGTACACAATTACAAGGTAAACATCATAGCTTTTTTTTTTACAGCTGAATTGAGGCTCTGTGACAGGCTAGGATCTTTGAATAAAACAACAGCAAATTAATAACAAGAACAATTTGTAACCTGTTGAATGACATAAATATGCTAACCGGCTACTGGTGTGGATAAGCTGTGTTAATGGGGGCATGATTGATTGATTGACTGAAACTTTTATTAGTAGATTGCACAGTACAGTACATATTCCGTACAATTGACCACTAAATGGTAACCAAATAAGTTTTTCAACTTGTTTAAGTCAGGGTCCACGTTAATCAATTCATTGTAATCCTGTGCCTGAATGAACTAGTGCTAAATCCCAGTCTAATATGTTGTGTGCTGACATGCTAACAGTACTTAAGTACATAAAGCACTAAGGCCAACGCAGAAGGATTATACATCATGCTTTTTAGTCCATTTCAGGAGACTGATGATCAAAACCTGACTACTCTACCACCTGAGCCACAAACCAGAGGTGTGGACTCGAGTCACATGACTTGGACTCGAGTCAGACTCGAGTCATGAATTTGATTACTTTAGACTCGACTTGACAAAATGTAAAGAGACTTGCAACTCGACTTAGACTTTAACATCAATGACTTGTGACTTCACTTGGACTTGAGCCTTTTGACTTGACATGACTTGCTACTTTGCCCAAAACCTGAAGCTTAAAAAGTTATTTGGGAGCGCTCTGTAGCTTTCATTTTGTACGTGTCTGTCTAACAGCGTGTGTGCTGCGTGTCAGCGTGTGTGCTCTTAGTACAACAGCCAATCAAATTAGATCTACATTGTTTTCATCACACAGCATTCATCCAATCAAATTGCAGGACAACCACCAAAGAACAGTTGTCAAACAATGCGCCAGTGAGAAATATTTATACCAAAGTTGGTTTCGTTCGGGTATAAAAACTACGACTTGGTCAACGAATTGCCGTATGCAAATCACGCAGTTCGAATATTACAGACGGAGACGCAACAACTTCCAACTTCGTTCGACATTTGAAGTTGCACAAAGAAGGGTAAGTTTTGAATGTAAAATAACGTTTATTGGCTAAGTAACATGACTTTTATTTGCTGTGTAGTTAAATCAGTGAGGCTGCAAACTCACTGCTAACGTCATAACCATAGACATCTTATAAGGGTACACAGCATGGAGCGCTACTACCTACTGGCGCAGACGAGACGCGGGGCCGCCATCTTGGAGTGGTGATCCGCTCCACTCAGTGCAATTCATTTGGCAGGAGCAATGAACTGTCAGCGCATTTAATTCATTTTACCTCACTGAATACCACTCATTTTCACGCGCTTTTTTGTCACACGTGTAGCTATGATAACTGACACATGTTTTATTATTTATAGTTTGCTTAACAGTAATAGAATATTCTTATACGCTATAAGTGACCAGCCGTCCGAGATTAAAACTGGGAATATAATCCCAGAGAAGGGGAAAAAAACGGTCAGCTATTTTTAAATTGATGAAACAATATGATTACGTTATATATACATGCTACATAAACAATGTATGAATACATTAGATATCTATATATCTTATAGACCGTATCTCTGTTGCTGCAGCAGCAGAGAGTTTATTCTGTCTTGACACTTTGTATTGATATTTTGTATTACATTCTTCCCTTAAGTGATCATGTTTACAGTCATTGTTTTATATGTATTTTTTATGTATGTCGCTTTGGATAAAAGCGTCTGCCAAATACTTAAACATATATAAACACCTGAAAGTCTTTACATCAGCTAAAACCACCAATCTGTTTAACTGGATTCAGAATAAAACCAAATGCTGCCTTACCCAACAATGTTAGTATTTGAATATTGTTACTTGAAGACTTATTCCTGGTTACAATTATACTGTTAAGAAAGTATTGTCTTATATTTTGCCTAAAATGAGAATGCATCATAATCAGTGGCGGCTGGTGAATTTTGTTTTAGGTGGGGCAGAAAGTTTGTAAACTAAACCCCTGTAGGGGCGTCATCCTCCCCCAGAAGATTTATTTGTGATTTTCACATACAAATATTGAAGATCTTTGCTCCTTCTCAACTCTGTGGTAATGTTATTTTCATAAAATACAACCAATAGTACATTAATGTTAAATCTTACTTGTGAAAAGTAATCCCCTGATTCCTATTTTCAACAGTCCTGCTCATTTGAGCAGGAAAACGCTTAACACCAGCCCGGCATCTTTGTTTTCTACCTGTCAACTGTCAGTTTAGGCTGCTCGCCGGCTCCTCATCACCACTTCAAGATGCAAATTGCTCGCGTCACAGCAACCAATATTGCGTCTACTTATAAGACGTTTATGGTTATAACGTCATTTCAAACACGGCAATATGTTGCGTCCACTGCAGTTTGCTACCTTACTCATACTTTTTGTCAAGTGATTTTTTTAACCAAGGTTGCATGAGGTACCTACAGGTAACGTTACGTTAGTCAATGTATCACACACAGTAACATAACGTTAGACGGCAGTCAGCAGCACTGCGTATTTTAGCCACCTACAAATGACAAACATAGTCAAATAAAGGTCAGTTAAAATGTATACTATATTAAGAATATGTGTACATATTGCATAGGGCCCTGACATCTAAAAAGTACAACTCTGTTCATTGTTATGTTCATGTATTTGTTATGTTTTTCATGTGTACGCACACATAAACACACATTCAGTATAAGATGAGATCAATGAGATAAGGTAAGAACAGAATAGAAACTGCTGTGGAACTAGTTACAATGCAATATGCCATGGAAATACAATGTTAACACTTTTGTGCAAATAAGTACAGTTGCACTTGTTTTTGCAAATGTGTTTATTCTGTAAAGGAATGAGTTAAATGTTTAAAATTGTTTAAACTATTAAAATGACTGGTTAATAGTGCTATTATGAATTGCAATGCCAGTACTACTTTCTTTCCTGCTATTTCAAATGCACTTGTTTTAATAAATAAATACAGTGGTTTAAAAGTATACACAATCTGTGTAAATATATTAGTCTGTGGTCAAAAGGACTTGAAAGGACTCGAAACTCAAAATGCAGGACTTGTGACTTGACTTGAGACTTTCCAGTCTTGACTTTGGACTTGACTCGGGACTTGCCTGTCTTGACTCGGGACTTGACTCGAGACTTGAGGGCAAAGACTTGAGACTTACTTGTGACTTGCAAAGCAATGACTTGGTCCCACCTCTGCCACAAACTTAAAAACGTTGCTTGGAGTTATGAATGAAGAATCCATACGCTATGGACGGCTAGAAGCCTGAACGGCACTCTACTTCCGGTTGAAAGCAGTAAATGGAAGGACACCGCAGCACCTGCAGTGAACATATCCAAAAGAGGGCGCCATAGCACCAACAATAAAACCCCTTCTCAGTGTATTTGCCTCGTTATTATGGCCGTCAGCTAAGTAAAATCCATAAATTAGCCGCACCGTTCAAAATTTACGGTAAATGAGAACTATATGCTACTTTGTATTAGAAATGGCAACAACAGAGGATGCATGTCCTTGTATGAGCCAGTCTGCCCCACAAAAAGAGGATAGCGATTAAGAAGGGTCTTATTGACCACATCGTCGGACTACAATGCTGGACGCGGCCAAAATATATATGTAAATATGTAATATTTACGTATTTAGATCATTTTAAGCATACTGCGGCACATTAATTTCAAAAACGCATCACAACGTTTGCATTTGTTTGCATTCAGGATTGTGCTGAAAATTTTAATTTCCACTCAAGGATTATTAAAGTATTTCTGATTCGGATTCTGATTTTCCTTTAACATCACCGATTATTACTCACTGCAGACTTCATGAGAGCCAACAAACATAATAAACCATCACTTACTGTGCAATGTCTGCTGTCATTAGGATGCCGACTGCTAGGATGTTCATATATTCCCATTTAGATGAAGAATGACTCGTAATCCTCACGAAGAAAAGGGAGGAGGGGGAACCAAGCGTCTTTTCGCGCCATTCTGGGTCTAAATTGAATGTCAAAGTTGACCAACTTGTCCTAATCCTCTCAAGGTGAGAGGCAGAATAAACTTCAACAAAGGCCGACGCGAGAAAGCACCTCACCAGCGAATGATGTCAACATAGCCACACAAGCTAGTTACCTGTGATCACAGCGCTGCTATAAATAGTTTGTCAGTGTTCACGCTTATAGTAACAATATCACTGATACTTGCTTAATATTCAAGTCGCGTATACTTTTGGCGCTTTTTGGATGGTTATTTATTGGGCTTTATGGGCGGAATAGAGGACATCTCATTGCCTCCATTGTAAGCTGACTTTTTTTAATGTTTATTTGCGAGTTAAAATGCATTAAAAATGTGTATATCCGTCTTACTGTCTCTCATAATGATTGTGAACAATAGGCAAAATTCCCCCCAAAAAGTAAAGGTCGGCAAAGTTTACAAAGAGAGTCAGACTCAGTGTAGTTCTGTCGGGACGCTGCATTACAGTATTTACAAGACTTTATTTGCACAATATCATCGCCAAGTACTTGTTGCTAGGACTACATTCATTCAGTACCAAAATTAACCTTTTTAAAAAAAAAAACTATTTATGACTGTTTACATTTGCACCGGTGTCATTATGGAACCAGGTTTCGGTGCCGATCCCCACACTCAAGTGCTGTGACGTCATGCTATGTCCACTAAAGTCAAAAAGAGGAAAATCATCATCGTTACCCTTAAAGCCCAATTCCATTACTGGAAAACCTAAATTCTCTGATTCCACAGAAACAGTGGACAATTGTGGACATCATGCCCATCCATGATGTCTTTTACATTGAGGCTTCCCTCTTAGGTCTACCACAAAATTGAACTGATAGACCTCCATTAAAGGGACAACTCAATCCATTGATTCTGCAGCCTGGAGTTTTTTTTAAAGGGGAACTGCACTTTTTGGGGATTTTGCCTGTCATTCACAATCCCTATGTAAGACAAGAACACATGTTTTTCTTTTTTTTATGCATTCTAAATATTAAAAAACGCAATCAACAATGGAGCCTATTAGAGTTGCTCAATTCTGCCAATAAAAGCCCTTAAAAATACCTCCATTAAGGTTTTATATACATGATGTAAGTATATATGTAATGTAGTCACAGGCATATTTATAATACCATTAAATATTTACGTATCATTTTAAGCATAAGCGACAGATTAATTTAAAAAATGCATCACAATGTTCACTTTACCATGAATTGATTAACGTGGACCCCGACTTAAACAAGTTGAAAATCTTATTCGGGTGTTACCATTTAGTGGTCAAATGTACGGAATCTACTAATAAAAGTCTCAACAAATAAATCTAAAACTTTTTTTTATGATTACTAGTGACTGCATGTCAGGTTCAAACACTGATGACATCTATTAAACAGACAAGAAGCAAGGAATCATGCAGAGACAGAGTTCAATTTAACTCATGCGGAGAACGCATGGAGCTGCACACTTAGTCACAGTCTCGCCCTACGCTCTCAGGTACAGCTCCCGCGTCCCTCTATTTATTCAGGAGTTCCCCAGTCAACATCACTGAGGCCGCCTCTAAAAGGAGTGGTCACACATATCATGCAAAGCAGCTCCAGTATGCACAATACGTGACGGAATGTGCTGGGGCCTTGTGGTTTCGCCTTGTCTCTGCTTCGTCTGTGTGCTGTCGTCTTATCTTCGTTGAGGTCCTTGAAGTCCTTGGCTGTTAGCGGGCTAAAACAAAGATAACATCTGCGGCTGAGGCCACCCCTCAGACAAGAAGTTTTGTCCTTGCACAGATAGAAAAAGTACAGCTGGAGTACAATAGCTAATAACTATAGCAAAGGATTCTAAGCATACTAAAGTTGTGTGATAACTTACACGTAATTATTGTAACACTGCAGACCTCACAAGAGCTAGAAAACATGATAAAACATCACTTACAGTACAATGTCTGCGGTCATTTGGATGCAAACTAATAGAATCTTGTTTTATTCACGTTGTAGATGAAAAATTACTCACAAAGAAAAGGGGGATGGAACCAAGCGTCTTTTCATGTCCTTCTCTCCATTCCCGGGCCTAAATTGGCTGTCAAAGTGTACCAACTTGTCAGAATACGTCCTCATCCTTCTACTATCCAGGTGAGAGGCATGGTTTATGTTCGAGAATAAACTTTCACGAGCAAAGCAAGCGAGGAGGCACCATACCACTCGATGATGTCAGCATTGGCACACAAGCTGGTGATCACGGCGCCGCTATAATCAGTTTGTCTGTGTTAGCGCTTTTAATAACGATATCCAAAATACTTGGTTAATATTGAAGTCACGAAATGTAAATAGAGTTTTGTTGGCGCTTTTTGGATGGTTAGTTATTGGGGTTTTTTGCAGTATAAAGGACTCCCTTTTGACTTTCGCTGTATATGCGGGCTTTTATTTACATTTGTTTATGAGTTAGAACATACTTGCGTGGTTGAGGTGGGGGGCGGGGTTTGGTGGTAGCGGGGGTGTAAATTGTAGCGTCCTGGAAGAGTTAGTGCTGCAAGGTGTTCTGGGTATTTGTTCTGTTGTGTTTATGTTGTGTTACGGTGCAGATGTTCTCCCGAAATGTGTTTGTCATTCTTGTTTGGTGTGGGTTCACAGTGTGGCGCATATTTGTAACAGTGTTAAGGTTGTTTATACGGCTACTCTCAGTGTGACCTGTATGGCTGTTGATCAAGTATGCCTTGCATTCACTTGTGTGTGTGTGTAAAGGCTGCATATATTATGTGACTATGCCGGCACGCTGGTTGTATGGAGGAAAAGCGGACGTGACGACCGGTTGTAGAGGACGTTAAAGGCAGTGCCTTTAAGGCACGCCCCCAAATTTGTTAACCGGGTGGAAATCGGGAGAAATTCGGGAGAATGGTTGCCCCGGGAGATTTTCGGGAGTGGCACTGAAATTCGGGAGTCTCCCGGGAAAATCGGGAGGGTTGGCAAGTAGGAGTTAGAATGCATTTAAAAAAAAAATACATTCGTCATGTCTTTCATAATGATTGTGAACGATAGGCAAAATAAAATAAAAGGTGCAGTTTCCCTTTAAGGTTATAGTCTCCTGGATAATACCATGGATCATGCATAGAATTTTCTGTCGGTTAAACGCCACATGTAGCACATGGCACCATTCACCTGGAAGCCCGCTGACACCGGACTTGCGGTAAAAGGTTTTTTTCCGCCACTGCAACGGTTGGCAGGGAAGGCGGTGATTGGTCGGTGACACTTAACTGCATCTTGTTCCCGTTTCCATTACACTCCTAATGCTTCCTCTTTCCATTAAGTGTATTTGATTTCCCGCTGAGGGGTTTTGAGGGGGCTGGTGGGGTGCGGGGGGGGAGGGGGGAGGGCTTCTGGCAGCACTAAGGCCAGAAAGGGCAGCTCTCTGCAAGCATCACTCCCACTCATGTGCCCGGGAGCGGACAAAGAGCGGTAACGCTTATACAATTAGGGGTGCCGACTTTGTCAGACCTCATTTTTGTGAGAGGCTTGAGCGGCGGCCCTCGGAGAGTAATATTAATTCTAATGCCCGGCCCGGGCTGCAGAGATAGAGGGATTATTCCGCAGCGCACAGCAAAAACCACCGCACTAAGAAGAGATCGGGAGCACCTTTCTCGTCCTGATTACAGGCCGTCAGTCTCTTGGAATTTATCTTGAAAGTTAAGGTCAAAGGGTTGAACATTTATGGGATAAAGAGAGGATAATAATTCTTGCTTGGTGTCTATCTGATTATTGTGCTCCTTTTGAAATGTGCCACTTCTCTGAAAAATGAAGATTTTTCGTACAAGAAGCTGGAAATTAGGTATTTTGAGGAAAGCTATCAAGCTGACATTGCTCAGGACAATCTGCTGCAGTAAAACCTTACCACAGACCGTCTATAGCTGGAGTGTCTAAACGTTTTCCAGCAAGGGCCGCTAGAATAACAAAATAAGGATGCAGGGGCTACTTTGATACATTTTGGATAGAGATGTCCGATAATATCGGACTGCCGATTTTATCGGCCGACAAATGCTTTAAAATGTGATATCGGAAATTATCGGTATGGGTTTCAAAAAGTAAAATTTATGACTTTTTAAAACGCCACTGTACGGAGTGGTACACGGACATAGGGAGAAGTACAGAGCGCCAATAAATCTTAAAGGCATTGCCTTTGCGTGCTGGCCCAGTCACATAATATCTACGGCTGTACACACACACACAATTGAATGCAAGTCATACTTGGTCAACAGCCATACAGGTCCCACTGAGGGTGACCGTATAAACAACTTTAACACTGTTACAAATATGCGCCACACTGTGAACCCACACCAAACAATAATGACGAACATCCACACCGTAACACAACATAAACACAACAGAACAAATACCCAGAACCCCTTGCAGCACTAACTCTTCCTGGAACCCAAAAACATACACCCCCCGATCCCCCCTACAAAAAAGCCATTATCGGACATCAAAGATACTAAAACCAATACAATATAGTGTATGCTAAACTATGTTAACACAACATCCATATCCGGAGGGAACCCACGCAGACACGGGAAGAACATGCAAACTCCACACAGAAAGACCCCCAGCCCGGGGGTCGAACCCAGGACCTTCTTATTGTGAGGCACACGCACTAACCCCTGTAACACTGTGCTGACAAGCTATGTAATGTTTCCTAAATTAAGAATTTTCAAGCATAAAAATGGCTAAATGAACAAAAAATACCAATAACACAGTAGTTTTGGCCACTAGATAAGACCAAACCAATCAGACTGCACTGCACTATCATGGCCACTGATTGGCTCAGCCTTAGGCAGCATTACTAACATGCTAACTTTAGACTCGTATAACTTGGCCCTTGACATATGCTAACTGTTGCCATGCTAACATTAGTAACGGCGTAGCAGAAAATAATCAAGAAGCACTGCCGTAGGAGGATATGCTAAGCACTAAGCTTGGTAGGAGTACCAATACCAATATTGATAGTAACAATACTTAATATAGTATCATTATGGTTGATACTCCAGCGGTTAGATTTATATTTTTTTATTATTAAGAAATGTGTCGTTATTGTATAAACTCAGTAAATAAGTCCCGGGACACAGGAAGGCTTTAAGGGCAAAAAACAAATAATTTAAGTCAGAGCCAATAGTACAAAATACAGTTAATTGTTACGCAGCCATCCTGTGTGTTTGTCTTACTATAATTGTGATCAATAATTGAATCATTCAATGATCTTATACATTTGAAGTACCAATATCAGCATTGGTATGACCAAAACTGCCCCTGTAACTACGTAGTATTGGATCATCACCCACAACTTATATACAGTAGCTCAACAACAGAAGAATAATGTTATGATCCGCTGCCCGGATCATAGTTTGTTTACGTTGTTTAGTCACTTGTGTTTTCAGCACCTCTTGATTTTGTTTGTTTTCAGTTGCCATGTCGACAGATTACAATCACCTGCCTCTGGTTAGTGTTCGGGACGCGCACCTGTTGCCCGGGCGCTAATCAGAGGGCTATTTAGTCTTTGCCCTGGCCTCACTCGGTCTGGCTTCCTAATTTGCTTTATGCAACAGACGACGACTATTTTGATTCCTGCTAGCTTTCACGCTATGCTATTTTTGCTTGCTAGCTCCCACGCTAGTCCCTTTGTTTTTGCCTTCCGTGCTATGAGCACGTTTTTGTTTGTTCCCGTATGATTTATGTCTTAAATAAATATTTTCCTACCTGCACGCTGTTTCGGAAGCCCGTCTGCATTCCTGGGAGAACAACCCCACATCATCATGCGACCCAGTCGTCACAAATAAGTGTTTATTACATTTTATCAGAAGTGTAGATATAACCATGTTACAACATAAAGTAACAATATTTAACAGTAAATTAGCAAATAAATGAATAATAGTTGTTAAGAAAATAATATAACTGTAAATGACACAATATCAATCAATCAATCAATCAAAGTTTATTTTTATAGCCCTTTATCACAAATGCCTCAAAGTGCTGCACAAATCACATTGACATCCTCGGCTCTGATCCCACATCCGGGCAAGAAAAAACTCAATCAATGGGAACAATGACAAACCTTGGAAGGGACCGCAGATGTGGAGATTTGCCCTGAAACCGAACTGGAATGGGTTTTACAGAGATTGCTAGACTCTAAGTATTCATTTAGCTTCTGTGCAACAATTTTTTTCAAGCATTTTCGAGATAAAGGAAAGGTGGGACATCGGCCGGTAGTTTACCAGGAGGTCAGAATCGAGGTTAGGTCTTTTGAGCAGAGGATGAATGACCGCTGTTTTGAGTGCCAGGGGAACAGTACTAGAGGAAAGGGATACGTTAATAATATTTAGCACTGATGGTCCTAATTTTACAACCGCTCCTCTATAAGTTTCCCAGGAAGTGGGTCAAGTAAACATGTTGTTTGTTTTGTCCTTTTCACAAGTTGCAGGAGTTCCTCTAATGTTATTTCATCAAAAAGAAAGACTATTTTGGAGGGGAATATCCGTCGTACATATTCATATCTGCATTAATGGAACCCAGTTGGAGCTGGGATGTGTTATCTTTAATATTCTTAATTTTCTTATGAACAAAATGCATAAAGTTATCAGCCGAGTGGGTGGAGCTAATGGGAGAAGTCCCTTTTTGTGTTAGCGATGCTACTGTATTAAACAAATACTTAAGATCGTTTTTATTGAGGGGGATAAGATTGGAATAGCAATTAGTTTTAGCTAAGGTAAGAGCGTGTTTGTAAGTTATTAAACTATCACTCCATGCTTGCTGGAAAACCTCAAGTTTAGTCGCACGCCATTTGCGTTCAAGCTTTCTACATGATAGTTTAAGAGCTCTGGTTTCTCATGTAAACCAGGGACTACGCCTTTTAGGACCTTTTTTAGCTTTAGCCGTGCTATATTATCAATGGTGTTGTGCAGGGCATCGTTAAAGTTGTTAGTGAGGTTATCGATAGAGCCCACATAGTTTGGTAATGGTGCCATTACCGAAGCCAGCAAGTCGTAGTTGTGACAGCATTAATGTTGCGGCTGCTAAAGCAGTGGTTATTATTAGCTTGTTGACAATGAGTCAGAACTTCGAATTTTATAAGGTAGTGATCGGACATGACTTTAGTGTACGGGAGTACCATAACTTTGGAAGTGGTGATACCACGGACAAGGACTAGAGCTATCCTATTATCGTTGCAATGTGTGGGTTCATTTATTATTTGTGGAAGACCACAGCTGTCAATTATAATCTGTAGCGCCACACACGGAGGGTCTGACGGGGTATACATATAGATTTTAAAATCCTCCATTAGTATTATATTATCTGCGTGCGTCACTCGATCAATAACAAACTCTGTGAATTTGCTGATAAAGTCCGAATAGGACCCAGGGGGCAAAAGATAACAGCTAGATAAAGAGGTAGCGGTAGGGATGATGTTTGATAAGAAATTATCGAGTTCGAGCCTATTATCGAATCCTCTTATCGAACCGATTCCTTATCGATTCTCTTATCGAGTCCAGATAGGTTGTTGTATATGGAAAAAAATACACATTATTTGGTTTAACAAAAGCTCACTTTTATTATATCAGAAAAAAATAACATCTAATAAATAAATAAATATTGACTGTTACCCCTAAAAAAAATAAAATAAAATAAATAAATATTGACTGTTGTTACCCAAAGTATATTAAGTGGGATTTTTAAGTAAAACAAATATATACAGTAACACAAAAACAACCTGTCTCTGTGATCACTATAGGTGTTTAAATAATACTATAGTGTTAAATAAAATCAGTCCCTTGGGCACAAAACTGAAAATAATACAGCTCTCCAAAAAGTGCACTTCTGCTGCTATTTGACATAACTGTTTGTTATGATGCTTTGACATTTTTGCACTTTATTTCTTTATTGAAAGAAAATTCTATGAAGAGAAAAGTTGTTTGCAAATGTGGTTACAATGCTAAAAAATGAAAAGTTAAAGCTAAAAAAAGAAATACACTTTATTGAGTTAACATTATTTCTTTATAGGGGGAAAGATGTGATGTTATGAGCTAGGAATATAACAACTACACTACCCAGAATGCAACGGGAGTGACGAGCATGCGCGGTAGCCCCGAAAAGTGTCACCACCCGGCAGCTAAGAATGAGGTTATGAGCACGCTGTGAACGTAAACGTGAAGAACTCAGCCAACACGCCTCGTCTGCATTATTTATAATTAGACAGACAACACATATACAGTGTGATTTTGTTTTGTTTACAAGGAAAGAAAAACAAAAGCTAAAAAAGGGAGATGTCATATATGTATGTGCTGCGGTTGCTTTAAGAACGTTGCGACAGCTGCCGTAAAGGAGGTGCGTTGCTAGCCTGGTTGCTATGTTTCTGGTTGGTCGTAAAAGTGTTTGTCATGTGTTTGTACCCTGCTCAAATCTCTCAGTAAAGTTATTCATTGGATTATACATTTTGTTTTGAACTTTATTACACCTTGGAGCGCATTGTTTTTCCTGCTTTCCTTATCTGCGCCTAATGACTGAGCTATGTGACGTCATTTCTTGTGATGTCTCACGAGGCATTTCTGGTCGGGACGGGATTGGTCCCAGGGATTCGAATAAAGAAGCAACTCTTTTTCTTTACTATAGTGGTCTCGATAACTGGTACCGGTTCTCAAAAAGGGATTCGAGTCCGAGGACTCGGTTCTTTTCTTATCGAACAACCGGGAAAACCGGTTTTGAGTATCATCCCTAGGTAGCGATCTAACAGACATCATAGTAAGCACCTCAAGTGATCTATATGTATTACTTAGGTTAGGGCTAAGATTAAGGTTGACATCGGAGATTAGTGCGACTCGATCAATATGTGCACTAGTTTAGTTAGGAGGAGATGCCTTGTTAAGCGGGGGAAAAAATCTGGTTTTAGCCAAGTCTTACTAAGACCAATGACGTTAAGATTGTTGTCTCTAATGACCTCATTAACTAATAACTTTTTGGGAGACAATGATCTGATAGCCTATATTACAGGTAGTGGGCTGTTTTGAGGCGTTTTTGTTAATGGTGTCCATAGTACTGCTGTTAATGACATTACGTCTATTTTTCCGTCTGAAATAATCTCGATCACATGTATGGATTGATATGGTGGGGATCTTGAGATTATTTGCTTGGTGCTGCAAGAGATTTAACGTGTCATATTTTGTTACATCAGTAGAATGCATGTCAACCTCTGGAACAGTCACTAGAGAAAAAACATTATGTGAGTTATGCATTATGCTACGAGAAATGCTATGTGTGCAAAACATTTTCCAGCCTGGCGCTGATTAGTTGTAGTTTAACTGACTCCTCACCTGGTTGTAATTACCTGTGTCCGAACTTGTTCTAGTGTAGTTCGTCAAGTGTGACTCAAACAGTGATCTACGTTTTAAAAATGAGTGATGGGGCCTTCCCGGTTAGGTAGAAGGCTGTCCCTCCTCAGCAAGCCCGGTTTGCCCCAGAATTAGGGCAAATTATAATAATAATAATAATAATGGATTAGATTTTATATCGCGCTTTTCTGTTATTAGATACTCAAAGCGCTCACAGAGAAATAGGAACCCATCATTCATTCACACCTGGTGGTGGTAAGCTACATTTGTAGCCACAGCTGCCCTGGGGTAGACTGACGGAAGCGAGGCTGCCAGTTTGCGCCTACGGCCCCTCCGACCACCACCTATCATTCATTATTCATTCACCAGTGTGAGCAGCACCGGGGTCAAGGGTGAAGTGTCCTGCCCAAGGACACAACGGCAGCGATTTGGATGTCAAGAGGCGGGGAGCGAACCTGCAACCTCAGGTTTCTGGCACGGCCACTCTATTCACTACGCCAGTGGTCCCCAACCTTTTTGTAGCTGGGGACCGGTCAACGCTTGAAAATTTGTCCCACGGACCGGGGGGGGGGGGGGGGATTATTATCATTTTTATTTTTTTTCATAAAGAAATACAATCATGTGTGCTTACGGACTGTATCCCTGAAGACTGTATTGATCTATATTGATATATAATGTATATATTGTGTTTTTTATGTTGATTTAATTTAAAAAAATATATATATATTTTATTTTTTTATTTATTTCTGTGGTTGGGGACCACTGCACTACGCCATACCGCCCCAATTATCAATAAACGTTAGTCCCTGTTCCCTACAAAAACTAGTCAGCCACTTGATAAGCAAGACTAATATGATATACCTCACATCATTGCCTCTCGCAGGCAGGGGACCCGAGACAAGTACTCAATGCCGAGACCTCTTTCTCGCGAGATTACAAGTCTGAGCTCTCTCATCCTAGTTTCATTGGAGCCGACGTATACAACTATGTTCGCGTAGCTAGTGGTGCGATTAGCCTGTCGTACGTGTTTACTCGGCCTGTTGCGGTTCAGCTCCCTAAAATTAGATTTAATGTCGGATGCTCGGTCCCCGGAAATACACTTAATTGTGTCTGATTTACTAAACTGTATATTCCGGGTGATGGAGTCCCCTATGACTAAGATGTGGTGTCCTGTAGACTGGGATGTAGGACTATCTAAATCTGTTATGCGTCTTAACCAGTTCACTGTTGCTTTTAGGCCGCTTAAGGCTACTACAAGCTGGGCTAGTCAGCTCGCTACAGCTAATGCTAGCAAACGTGTCCCCGGCGTCTGAAGTTACAAAGTTACTCTGCTCTGACTGGCGGATACGGCCCTCCGGCAGGGACAACCTATCCATGGGGAAGGTGCACGAAGAAAAGGAAGCCATACTCACGTTATTTCTTTCACCGAGTCGAGTTCTTGCTGTCTTCAAAGCGCAGGAGCTTCAGACAGGGACTAGCTTAGCTTCGCTAGCCTAGTAGCTAGCTAGCTGAAAGTGAAGCGGTGAAACAGAAAGAGTGCGTGTTTTGTAAATTCGATATGACTACTAAAGACTAATACATTTGTTAGAGAGGGAATAAAGAAAGCTGTAAAACAATTAAAAGCACACAGATAGAAAGATAGCGCATAGCTTTGAAAGACGGGAGCAAGACATGTTACTGTATACGTCAGCAGCTAAATTAAAAGCATTTGTAACGTGATTTGAAATGGTTGTAGTATCATTTCTATATCAAATAATATACTTTAATATATATATGGTTAACGTAGGAGTCTGCAATATATATTGTAAAATAGATTTTAGACCGTATCGCCCATTCGTGGTGATAATGCAGTTTTACCTTTTGATAAACAAAAAGCACAGTTGGAAAAAGCTGTTCAAAAACAAGAAAAAAAACACAAAAATTAGGGGTATTTTATTTGAACTAAGCAAAATTATCTGCCAATAAAACAAGAAAATTCGGCTTGTCAAGACTTTCCAAAACAAGTAAAATTAGCTAACCTCAATGAACCCAAAAATACCTTCAAATAAGTATATTCTCATTAATAACAAGTGCACTTTTCTTGGTAGAAAAAAAGAGACCCTTTTGCTCAATATGTTGAAAAATATTCTTAAATTAAGAAAATGAAGGTGCCGTTATCTTGACATAATGATATGCACTCGGCATCTTAATTTTTTTTTCATGCTTGAAGTAAGAAATTATTTCCTTAAAAAAGTAGTTTTATACTTGTGAGTGTTGATGACACAGCTTTGCATCAGTTGATATCCTATTTTCAAGCATGTTTTACTCAATATAGGTCATAAAATCTCAGCAACAAGCTGTAATATCTTACTGAGATCATTTAGGACCGAAACCCTTAAAACAAGTAAAACACTCTAACATAAAATCTGCTGAGAAGAATTATCTTATTAGACAGAAAATAAACAAATATAACCCTTATTTGAGATATTTAATTTTACTTAGATTTCCGTTTTTGCAGTGCACTAGCAGAACCGGCTAGTTCTGTTCTGCTAGTTTTTGCTAATAAACATGTATTATCATACATTATGGGATTTTTGAAATATTTGATTATACATCATTCAAAGGGTGAAAATATCATACACATATGATAATTATTGTACGTCTTGCAAGGCTGCTGCAAAAGGACAACCTGACCACAAAATGAGACCTTGCAGACCCTTTTCTTTCCAAATATCCAAAATCTAATCGTTCAGCAAACAAACAACTCAGAAGTAGTCAGAATACGTTTTTTGGGTGCGTCCCATATTCCGCATACCACACTTTTTAGTATATGCAATCTATGTCTCATAAACTCTAGGAGCAAAAATAAGAATTTTTGAGATTGCTTAAGAATGGTAATTCATTGGAACACAAAGTCATCAAAGTCTTTTGTTTCATTATATTAACTTTAGACCTGATTAAATCTGCAAATCAGTTAAACCCTACTTCAATCAATCAATCAATCAATGTTTATTTATATAGCCCTAAATCACAAGTGTCTCAAAGGGCTGTACAAGCCACAACGACATCCTCGGTACAGAGCCCACATACGGGCAAGGAAAAACTCACCCCAGTGGGACGTCGGTGAATGACTATGAGAAACCTTGGAGAGGACCGCATATGTGGGTAACCCCCCTCTAGGGGAGACCGAAAGCAATGGATGTCGAGTGGGTCTGACATAACATTGTGAAAGTCCAGTCCACAGTGGATCCAACACATCAGCGAGAGTCCAGTCCACAGCGGGGCCAGCAGGAAACCATCCCGAGCGAAAACGGGTCAGCAGCGCAGAGATGTCCCCAACCGATGCACAGGCTAGTAGTCCACCCGGGGTCCCGACTCTGGACAGCCAGCACTTCATCCATGACCACCGGACCTACGCAACTCCCCCTCGCAAGGGACAGGGGAGAAGAGTAGAGAAGAAAAGAAACGGCAGATCAACTGGTCTAAGAAAGGGGGGTCTATTTAAAGGCTAGATTATACAAATTAGTTTTAAGATGGGACTTAAATGCTTCTACTGAGGTAGCATCTCTAACTGTTACCGGGAGGGCATTCCAGAGTACTGGAGCCCGAATAGAAAACGCTCTATAGCCCGCAGACTTTTTTTGGGCTCTGGGAATCACTAATAAGCCGGAGTTCTTTGAACGCAGATTTCTTGTCGGGACATATGGTACAATACAATCGGCGAGATAGGCTGGAGCTAAACCGTGTAGTATTTTATACGTAAGTAGTAAAACCTTAAAGTCGCATCTTAAGTGCACAGGAAGCCAGTGCAGGTGAGCCAGTATAGGCGTAATATGATCAAACTTTCTTGTTTTTGTCAAAAGCCTTGCAGCCGCATTTTGTACCAACTGTAATCTTTTAATGCTAGACATAGGGAGACCCGAAAATAATACGTTACAGTAATCGAGACGAGACGTAACGAACGCATGAATAATGATCACAGCGTCGCTAGTGGACAAAATGGAACGAATTTTAGCGATATTACGGAGATGAAAGAAGGCCGTTTTAGTAACACTCTTAATGTGTGACTCAAACGAGAGAGTTGGGTCGAAGATAATACCCAGATTCTTTACCGAGTCGCCTTGTGTAATTGTTTGGTTGTCAAATGTTAAGGTGGTATTATTAAATAGATGTTGGTGTCTAGCAGGACCGATAATCAGCATTTCCGTTTTCTTAGCGTTGAGTTGCAAAAAGTTAGCGGACATCCATTGTTTAATTTCATTAAGACACGCCTCCAGCTGACTACAATCCGGCGTGTTGGTCAGCTTTAGGGGCATGTAGAGTTGAGTGTCATCAGCATAACAGTGAAAGCTAACACCATACTTGCGTATGATGTCACCCAGCGGCAGCATGTAAATACTAAAGAGTGCAGGGCCAAGAACCGAACCCTGGGGAACTCCGCACGTTACCTTGACATAGTCCGAGGTCACATTGTTATGGGAGACGCACTGCATCCTGTCAGTAAGATAAGAGTTAAACCAAGACAAGGCTAAGTCTGACATACCAATACGTGTTTTGATACGCTCTAATAAAATATTATGATCGACGGTATCGAAAGCGGCGCTAAGATCAAGAAGCAGCAACATAGATGACGCATCAGAATCCATCGTTAGCAATAGATCATTAGTCATTTTTGCGAGGGCTGTCTCCGTAGAGTGATTTGCCCTGAAACCGGATTGAAAAGGTTCACAGAGATTCTTAGTCACTAAGTGTTCATTTAGCTGCTGTGCAACAATTTTTTCGAGAATTTTGGAAATAAACGGAAGGTGGGAGACCGGTCGGTAGTTTACCATGAGGTCAGGATCGAGGTTAGGTCTTTTGAGCAGAGGATGAATAACCACTTTTTTGAATGCTAGGGGAACAGTGCCGGAGGAAAGTGATAAGTTTATAATATTTAACACTGATGGACCTACTAATACAAACAGTTCCTTGATAAGTTTCCCAGGAAGTGGGTCAAGTAAACATGTTGTTTATTTTATCCCACTTACACGCTGTAATAATTCCTCTAATGTTATTTCATCAAAAATAGAGAGACTATTTTGGAGGGCAGTGTCCGTCGTATATACAGTCGTATTTGTGTTAATAGAACCCAGTTGTAGCTGGGATGCGTTGTCTTTAATCTCCTTTCTAATGAGTTCAATTTTCTTATTAAAGAAATTCATAAAATCATCTGCCGAGTGGGTGGAGCTACTGGGAGGAGTCCCTTGTTGGGTTAGCGATGCTACTGTACTAAACAGAAATTTCGGATCGTTTTTGTTGAGGCGGATGAGATTTGAGTAGTATGCTTGATGGAAATCCTCAAGTTTAGTCGCGCGCCATTTGCGTTCCAGTTTTCTACATGATAATTTATGAGCTCTAATTTCTTCTGTAAACCATGGGGTGCGCCTTTTAGGGGCCCTTTTTTTCCTAGTCGTCCACGATTACTTTCCTCTTGTTTGTGTGATGTAAAAGGTGGCAGACGGTCCAATGAGCTACATTTCACGTGTCAGTTTGCATTAGCGAGGTCCGTGCACCACTTAACAACACACTAGCGAGAAAAGTGACACAAAAGCGGTGAAATGAAAGAGTTAATTGAGCTGATATTAATGCACATGGGGAGTCGACCTTTACACCACCTTTTAAATTTATGCAACATGATAAGAGGTTATTAACAGCATTATAAGAAAGAGCTTAGTTTAGACACATTATGCAGATTACTTACAGGTACCCTACTATGTACAAGTGGCTTTTAATGGTGATCAAACGATAGTATGTGTCCCTTAAATAATGGTGCGGCCCCCGCCTCCCTGGGAGGGGTGCTGTGTGATTGATGCCAGGGTGGATCGCGTGTGAACATGCTTTATCAGTGTTGTGCAATATCATGTTTCAAACCCCGCTTGGGAAAGTTGTGCACTACAAAACCTGCTCATTAGTCATTAATCCTGACTTCCTCATTGAGGTTGAAAAAGAATGTGCAGAAATGGTTTCATTTATGTTTGTTTTGTAGGTTGATGTGTTTTAAATATTGTGTTCCTGACTGAATGTTACTGCAATTAGAATGTATTATTTAATGATTTTTTAAACGTTATTTTCCAGTATCAAATGGTTCAAGTCTGTCAAAAAATGTTTATAGTTTACATTTAATAAAGTTAAACAATTGGGGGGGAATTTTAGGCAAATTGATGGACTTTAAAGGAGCCATATGTAATAATTTAATGTCAAGTTATCATTAAATTGCCCTGATATGTCAAAAGTCATTAATAAATCATGTTCTTTTCGAATACCATTTAAAAATTAGATTTACAGCCCCGAAATCTTGTTATTGTTTTTATTTCGAAGTCTCGCCCTCTACCGTTTGACCAATTAGAAAGTCTGTGAGTGTGTCACATCCAAGTTGCCAGTCACGCACCGCCACCTTCATCTAGCTACTGCCACTGGTAAAGTTACTAAACATGTCAGAACTTATTAAATCTAAAAGGTGTCGTTACGATTCTCAACTTATTCATAACAAAACCAGGAACAAAACAAGGATTTGTATCGGGGATGCCTTTGAAAGATGAAGACGATTGAAGGCGGACGCCAAACTTGCTAATTTCCTCCTTGATATATGAGTAAGGCATTTATGTTTTCTTATTACTTGTAATAAATGGAAATGGACATTTCAGATGTAAACTATATTGTACAATACAGTCTACGATCTTGTCTAACAAAGCTAGTATGTTCGTGCAACGAATGCTTAGTGTGATGGTGCTTCACTCCTAGTGTAATGCTTAGCATGCTAGCCCGGTCAATGACACATCGACATATAGGCTAACGGGGGAAATATATGCCTGTTAGCCTGTATGTCGTTGTGTATTCGAACCTACAGGGCAAAATATATTTTCCACAAATAAAACCTATGTGGATATGGGTAGTGTCAGTGCCTATTTTGTTCTCAATATCCTGATACACTGAAGAAATGGGTTCTATCATTAGCACGGCTGTCATCATGGCAATGTGAAACGTTTGGAGACAATCAAATCACATGATAAAATAATTCCTCATTAGTGTAGCCCAGGGTTCGGCAACCTTTACCACTTAAAGAGCCATTTTGGCAAGTTTCACAAATTAAAGAAAATAATGGGAGCCACAAAAAAAATGTTTAAATTAAAAACACCGCATACAAAGCTAAAATTGCTTTGTGCTATGTTAACCAGGGGTATCAGACACACGCACCGGCACGCACCTCAATATGGAAATTTGATGTTAGTGCGGCCCGCCAGTTTTGAATGAATGGCGCTTGATAGCGTCATACTTGGACACTCCCGAATATCATGGCGTGATGGCACTGCTTTTGGCGCCCTCTACAGTCTGCCCAAACAGTGTACCTGCTCGACCACATGTAGAATGCAGCTTCAGCTTGCTCACGTAAGTGACAGCAAGGCGTACTACTTCAACAGCCACACAGCTTACACTGACGGTAGCCGTACAAAAACAACTTTAACACTGTTACGTTACAAATATGCGCCACACTTTGAACCCACACCAAAAAAGAATGACAAACACATTTCTGGAGAACATCTGCACTGTAACACAACATAAACACAACACAACAAATACCCAGAATCCCATGCAGCCCTAACTCTTCCGCTCAACCGACGCACGGAGGGGGGGAGGGTTGATGTGTGGGGGGGTTTGGTGGTAGCGGGGGTGTATAATCTAGACCGGAAGAGTTAGGGCTGCATGGGATTCTGGGTATTGGTTGTGTTGTGTTACACTACCGTCAGTGTAAGCTGTGTGGCTGATGAGTAAGTATGCTTTGCTGTCTCCTACGTGTGCAAGTAAAAGCTACATACAACATGTGGCCGGGCTGGCACGCTGTTTGTAGATTCTATAGAGGACAATTACTGCAGTGCATTTAGGGCACGCCCTTTATTTAGTAATTAGAGTGAAAATATGATTATAATTGCCCTTGGAGTTTTCATAGAGAAGCACTGAGATCCACAAGTCTCCTGGGAAAATCGGAGGGTCGGCAAGTATGCAGCTGAGCCGCATCAGAGTGGTCAAAGAGCCGCATGCGGCTCCGGAGCCGCGGGTTGCCGACCCCTGGTGTAGCCTATAGGCATACCTTGGTAAAATGTCTCCTCTTTAGTTTTGGGTGTACATTAGGCTGCTAAGCATGCTCTACTTATTTTCACCAGTACAACCATTGCTAGCGTTGGTTGTAGTTTGTTTTAGTCTTTGTTTTGTGATAGTACTGACAACAACCATATGATTATCATTTGTTGTGATATTGTACACAGGCATGATGTATTTCTTCCTGAAAATAACCTAATTTCTATGTAAAATGTGTTGGTTAGAGATTTGTTATTGACAAAACGCTTTGTCTATTCAGCTATTATGGTCCCAGCACCTCAAACCCTTGTAAGAGGCAGTGGAAGGACACTGCAGAATTTTGACCGGGATTGCAGTACCATTTCTGGCCACATTATTACATATGGCATATTTAAATATGTTCTGCTATAGACTAAAAACAATGTTAAAGTTATTCTTTGTTGTAAGGAGAGATGTATATTGTTAAGATTTTATCGATACGATACCCTTATCGATATTCCTTATCGATACAGGTATTAATGTCTTATCGGTACTATATGTAATTTGTGGAAATAAATATGTGGGGAAAAAAGCATTTTAATTACAATTTATACTAGCACAGGAGGTTGAGCACTTCCAACATGATGTACTGTAACATCTCAGAGCAGGAAAGTTTTTTTGTCCACACCTGTTTTCTTATTTCTTAAATAGTAATAATCTGGTACCGGCCGATACTTTTCGATACTACGAAAAATTTCAATATTGGCTTTATTTTAACGAAAAATCTTACAATACCATAAACATATGTTTCCTATTGCACTCAAAGAACATTTTACAAGGTTAAAATATAAATTAAAAGGCATTACACACGTTGGGATTTTCTTCTTGCGCCCAAAGGACAATTTACTATTTTCCATATTACATATAGTCTGCCATACATTAAAATATAATAAATTGCTTTATTGACATTATATTAAATGATTCATGATTTATGGTCTGTGCTTTAAGAAAAATACAATTATTTTTTCTTCCTTCCAGAAAATAATTGAGAAGCACTGCCCTGGCATATAAAAAAAAATCTATCTATCATCTTGCTTATTTGTTCGATCCAATTTTGAGAGCAGAGGCTTTTAAATGGACACTTAAGTTTTCATCATGTCCTAAAATTAATTATTTAAAAAAAACAAAAAACTAGGCTTTTGCTGTATTTCTTAAAATAAAGCCTGTCAATTATTTGTCAGTCAGCTACAGACATGATGACTGAAAGTTTGATTATTTTCTTTATATTGAACAAAATGTTGTTGTCTAAATGTGAGTGTAACGTTAAAAGCTCACATAGCTATCGTAGTGTTGCTGCTGTTACACAAACAAACACTCCCCAAACTTCCTTGGCGGCGGTAATTAGGCAGCAGGAAACGAGGCCAGCAGGCACCACGGCAGCGTCACTTTGGTTCTCCTGTGTGCTTTGAGCAAACACATTTGGGCCTCAGCAGCAGCAGTTTTGAACAGGTGCTCGCTGGTTTTACTGCCGTGTTTGCACAACAACAGTTGCAGGGGTGCCATTGACGAGCTGACACGGGAGGATCTAATAAATGAGGGGAACAACTAGCGGGGGCCTCCTAGTAGTCATCGGGGTGTTTGACGGTGATCCACTACACTGATTATTGGTACTTTGTGATAATTGTCTCCTCCTATCGGTGCTCTAGTGTGGCCTACTGTAGACGTCATAGCACAACTATAGAGAGTAAAGACCTCCACCAAGGCTTAAACATTTGTGGGAAATCAACAAGTGAACCACTATACTGTACTCAGTGTTGGTGTTAAAGCACTTTTTGTGTCTTTTTACGCATTGAAATCAGAAAGGACGCGAATTTCCGGAAGTCTGCGCGGATTTTTCATTTTTATTTTTACCACCCGGTTTGCTTGTTGTTGTTTTTTTTAAATCGATTATCGCTTTCCGCCGGTGTTTTGTTTTGTTTATATTTGCCGGGTCAAATTATTAATTTAGTTGAAAAACTTATCCGGGTGTTACCCTTTAGTGGTCAATTGTACGGAATATGTTCTGTACAGTGCAATCTACTAATAAAAGTCTCAATCAATCAAAAAAAACTATCAAAAATTATTATTGATCATTAATTATTGGTCGACTTCAAAGTAATGCACTTTGCCAGAGATGAAATGCTAGTGGCATTGAGTGCCACTGTATTAAATGACATTGAAACTAGCTTGCAAAATTCTAAGTTTTTTGGCATTATTTGCTATGAAAGTGTAGATGTGTCGGTTTTTAAACGACTGATGATCTCCATACAGGTGAGTATAATCAATTAAAATTTGTCGTACCTGGCACACCATTATCATCATTTCATGACCGAAGCAAAAAACATTTTACACTTTTATACTGAAATAAATACACCTACAACTTATTAAATGAAAATATAGAAAAAAATACCGACAGCGGTAAAGTTTAGATCCATGAAGGAAAGAAGAAAGTGAATGAATGTTGATAACTGAATACATTTACATATGCATAAACATTTGTTTTCTTTTGTATTATTTTTTTAATGAATTAAGTAACGTTTATGACAACCCTTTTTCCAAAATACAATATAGAATGTGAGATATAACAGGATAATGCATACATTTATCATTTGTTTTCAAAACACTTACAAAAAATGGGACCCCAAAAATGTACTGGCATGGGACTCCATTTTTATGACTTGATGGGGTCCCTGGGACCCCATTTTGAAAATTCATAGCGCCAACACTGTGTACTGCCACTTGAACTGTGGTCCACATTAGGGCTTCTAAACCGTTTTGACCTTGGGAACCAGCGTTTCAACTACAGAGAACCACGGGACCCCACTCAAATATTAACACTGAATTAGTAATTTTACTCATGATTTTAATCATATTCAATAAGTATATCTAACCGACTTACAGTTTAACAGGATGAACCTTGTCAAATGATATGAAAGTATGTGTTAATCACAAAGATTAGGTCAAGCTGATTACAAAAATAAATACTAATCAAATATACTGCAAATGAAGGGACTCCTAAAAACTAATGAAAATAAAAGTACATACAATTACACAGTGTGAAAATATTTAAATTCTAACAAAATTATTAATAATAAATTACATTACATATTTCTTTCAAAACTCAAGCGCAAATGAAAATGCAGCTTCACCACTTTAGTCATAATTTTTGCGCTTAAGAAACTTCTCTATGACTCCAGACTTCTTCTGTTTTTTTTAATATTGTCCTTACTGCCACAAGTGGTGAAAAAGTGTATTACTACCGAGTATTGTCGCGGCCCATAAGGAGCGAAGCTGAGAAACACATATTTTTTGGCTGCCCTTTAGGTGGCGTACGCGGTCCAACAATGGGCCCCCGGCCCTATGATTAAGAAACACTGGTCTACATCAAACTTTATTTAACATTTAAACACCAATTTAACACCCAATAAATCTAATTATGACAATATAGTCGTCGCTCGCCACATCACGCTTCAAATATTGCGACTTTACCATATAGCAGATTTGTTTTTTTATTGTTTGTTTTCGAAAAGCATGTTCCACAACATTTTTCAAGCAAGAAAAACGGCTATATTAGCTACAATTATTTACACATCAGTATTATTGGCCTCTAGCTGGGACCAAATCATGCTGTTCAGTGTCGTGGCCACTGATTGGCTTAGCCCCAGGTAGCATTACTACTTTGGATTAAAAGAGTGTAAAGGTGACTAAAGAGTGTTATGTCATGTCTAGAGGGCTCTCGTAATGTTGAAAATTGTAATTAGAAGGTAGTAAACAGTTTTGTTATGCTCTGGCTATGAAAGTATTTGATTTATAATGAATGTTTCCTTCTTCACGGAAATTCATTTATCGCGGCCATGTCCAGAACCAATTAACAGCAATAAACGAGGCGTTATTGTAGTTGATAAAATCATTACAAGATCTTTGTAAAATTTGAAGTAAGATCATTTTATTAACTTTTTACGGTGCTGATTTTTGTATTACCGTCTCAACATAGTCTGTCAATCATTTTCATATCCGCCCCCGTTCACAAACTAATGTTGTGGATTATATTTTTTTGTTCACTCTAAAAACAACAATTTTTAGCCGTTCAGCACAGCATAACATTCCTATTTTGTCTTGTACAGTAGTCATCTGGCAAAAAAAGAAAAACTAATATCTTTAAATATGTCTCTTTGCATGTAAACAAAACTAGCATTGACTGGAAAGCGTTTTTTTTTTTTTATGCCTATGTTTCACACGTGTATATATAACACAGTTTGTTTTTTTCAATTGAAAACCAGACAATAAGCTACTCATCAGCTAATATTTGAGAGAGATTTGTCACGGTGGCGCATGTGGGCTGATGGCGTGACCCCGGTATGCAGAGACGCAAGGTGAAGTGCAGGTCAAATAATGAAATTCTTTACATAGAGAGCAACACTGCAGTTTCTAAAGGCCAGCACATGGCACGTAGTGGCAGCAAAGTAACACAAGCACACTGACAATAATCTAGCACTGGCAAGTAGCATCAGGTGAAGCCAAGTAGACTTGACAGGTGCGCTGGCAGGAAACTAAACAGTAAGTGAAGGTGCAGCAAAACAAACAGTCCAAAAGGAAATTATATTAAACACAGGAAAATAAAAGACCAAATCCAAACTGTCATGTTGGACTATAACAGGATTTACTGTCAAATTTAACATTTTAATGTTTAATTAGGATTATGAACCAACGCATGATCTGGATCAGATCTGGACCAAATGTGGTTTGACTTGAGAGAATTGGATTTGTTCAAATTAGACGGATAAATGATTATTTTACATTTTCCTTATAAACAATAGATATTTTCTTATAGCGACATAATGTATGGATTAATCCAAAAATGTAAGCTTGTTGTCAACATTTTAATACCTACTCGTGTGTGTGTGTGTGTGTGTGTGTGTGTGTGTGTGTGTGTGTGTGTGTGTGTGTGTGTGTGTGTGTGTGTGTGTGTGTGTGTGTGTGTGTGTGTGTGTGTGTGTGTGTGTGTGTGTGTGTGAGTGAATGCATGTGTACATACATATATATATATATGTGTATATATATATATATATATATATATATACATATATATATATACATATATATATGTATATATATATATATATATATATATATATATATATATATATATATATATATATATACAGTATATACATACATATACATACATATATATGTGTGTGTGTATATACTGTATATGTATGTGTATATATACTGTATATGTATGTGTATATACTGTATATCTGTACACAAGAATGTGTATATACTGTATATCTGTACATATGTATATATGAATGTGTATATATGTGTGTATATATATGTGTATACATATATATATATACAGTATGTGTGTATATATATGTGTATACATAGATATGTGTGTGTATATATATATATATATTCTGTATATGTATATATACTGTATATGTATATATATACACTACCGTTCAAAAGTTTGGGGTCACCCAAACAATTTTGTGGAATAGCCTTCATTTCTAAGAACAAGAATAGACTGTCGAGTTTCAGATGAAAGTTCTCTTTTTCTGGCCATTTTGAGCGTTTAATTGACCCCACAAATGTGATGTTCCAGAAACTCAATCTGCTCAAAGGAAGGTCAGTTTTGTAGCTTCTGTAACGAGCTAAACTGTTTTCAGATGTGTGAACATGATTGCACACATCATCAATTAGCCTTCTGAGCCAATGAGCAAACACATTTTACCATTAGAACACTGGAGTGATAGTTGCTGGAAATGGGCCTCTATACACCTATGTAGATATTACACCAAAAAACAGACATTTGGAGCTAGAATAGTCATTTACCACATTAGCAATGTATAGAGTGTATTTCTTTAAAGTTAAGACTAGTTTAAAGTTATATTCATTGAAAAGTACAGTGCTTTTAATTAAAGAATAAGGACATTTCAATGTGACCCCAAACTTTTTAACGGTAGTGTGTGTATATATATATGTATATATGTATATATATATATATATATATATATATATATATATATATATATATATATATATATATATATATTATATATATAAACATACTGTATTTGTAGGTGTATATACTGTATATCTGTATATATGCATTTGTATATACTGTATATATGTATGTGTATGTACTGTATATCTGTATATACACATATGTGTGTCTATATGTATATATATATATGTGTGTATATATATATGTATATATATGTGTGTATATATATATATATATATACGTGTATATATACACGTGTATATATATGTATATATATATATATATATATATGTATGTATGTATGTATGTATGTATGTATATATATATGCATGTAATAATGTGGCCACACATTATTCAAACCCCACACAAAAACATCAAATAACCACGCTCACATTCATCCTCGACTGTGGTTATAACTGATGTCCCAAAGCTAACATTTGTCCTCATCTCGGTGGATAAGATAAATCTTAATTAAGACGTTCAAGAGATTTGTGTCCTCATTAAGCTTGATAAAACATAAAAGACGTCGTTACAGAGATCTCAGAAAAAGGGAAAGGCGACCGTGTTCTCTATACGTTTCCTTTTTCTGTCGAGCACTTCATGCTTTTTGATGGGCTTTCAGGGCAGATTAAAAGTCACATGCAACGTACACACACACACACACACACACACACGCACACACGCACACACACACACACACACACACACACACACACACACACACACACACACACACACACACACACACACACACAATGTCAGAGCAGCCTACAGTTTCAAAGAATCACATTTATGAGATTGCCAATAAACTCATGCAACCTCAAAGGAATACAAATGGCTTTTCCAGAAATCTACATCAAACTGACAAATCCTGTTAAGATCTTATTTAAAGTTCTTTCTCAGAAATGCACTGAAGCATTAAAGTCATGTGTCAAGTCGTTTCCAACATTAGGGAATATACTGAGTTTCTTCCTGATTAAAATTAAAAATACCAAATTTGGCATTATATGGTTTTACCAGACAGTCATGCAAAAAAAAAACAATCTGTCATTTTTTGTATTAAACAAACATTTGATGCACTATATTGGACAGAGATTTTGTATTCTAGATACAAGGGTATGCTCTGTTGTCGTAAAACCTGTTATTACCACCACAAAAAGTTTGATTAATATTATAAAAAAATTGGGTTACCGGTAATATTTATATAAACATGGAAAACACCTAATTTGGAGATGTGTTTTTATTGAGAGCCACATCGCAGTAATGGCTTCCTTAAGAAGACCTCTTTTTTAAATTAATTTAAATTATGCTTGCGGGTAATAACCTGTGATTAATCATGATTGATCGAAATTCAAGTGTGATGCATCTGTTTTTAAAAAACATAATTTGTCAGCACTAATATAAATGTATAATCATCTCATGATATCATTACACAATTGCCTATGCATTAGATTGTTAGATTTAATGTACAAATTAATGGATAATTTGCTTTGAAATCACAAGTAAAAGTGTCAAGCAGATATTTAACTATTATTTATTTACAAAAATGCTTTGTAATACAGTATATAATAATACAATATATGGCATGATCAGACGATATTAAAGTTTAAAACATATGCATTTTTTTAATGTAAAAATTGAAAGAATGAATGCATTCAATAAAAAAAAAAAAAAACAGAGGTACTGTATTTTCTTACCACACATTTTTTCCAGGCACACAAAATGACGTAGCGGGTTGGATCTGGCCCTTGGGCCTTAACTTCCCCTTCCTGTCCAAAATACTGGAACGTGCCGTCGCCACTCAACTCAAAACTCACCTCACTTCCAACGATCTGTTCGAACCATTTCAATCCGGCTTCCGCGCACGTCACAGCACTGAAACAGCCCTTCTCAAAGTCACCAATGACCTCCTCCTCTCCTCAGACTCTGGCCACCTCAGTATTCTCCTCCTCCTTGACCTCACAGCACCTTTTGACACCATCAGCCACACCATCCTCCTTTCCCGCCTGGAATCATCCCTCAACATCACCGGCTCTGCCCTCTCCTGGTTAAGGTCATATCTCACTAACAGACAACAACACATCAGTATAAACAACTGCACCCCCTCCACTGCCCCTCTGTCACAAGGTGTCCCCCAGGGTTCGGTGCTTGGTCCACTTCTCTTCATCCTGTACATGCTCCCCCTTGGTAACATCACACTGCAAAAAGTCAGTGTTCAAAAACAAGAAAAAAAAATACAAAAATTAGGAGTATTTTATTTGAACTAAGCAAAATTATCTGCCAATAGAACAAGAACATTTGGCTTGTCAAGACTTTCCAAAACAAGTAAAATTAGCTGACTTCAATGAACCCAAAAGTACCTTAAAATAAGTATATTCTCACTAATAACAAGTGCACTTTTCTTGGTAGAAAAAAAAGAGACCTTTTTGCTCAATATGTTGAAAAATATTCTTAAATTAAGTAAATGCTAGTGCCATTATCTTGACATAATGATATGCGCTCAGCATTAAATTTCTTGAAAGCAGCAAACTTATACTAAAAACTAATTTATTGTTCTTAATGGAAAGGCAACAAGGCAACCGTTTGTTACTCTCGGGGTTTCCTAGCGCATATATACAGCCCGGCCAAAAAGATTTTAATTGTAATTTCGAAGAATTTATCTGAATGCGCATGAACCTTTTCTGTTCAAAATTGTTAGAAATGTCACATGTTAAATGTTTAAATATTAACTGTCAGTTTACTGTACTGTGCCAACTGTACTACTATATGAGTACTTATTTTCTACTGTTTCATTGAAAATAAAACAGCAAAGTCCATTTGGCTGTTATCTGTTTTAATTATGAAACACAATTGTGTCAAAGTCATGATTTTTTTTTTCATGCTTGAAAAAAGAAATTATTACTTTAAAAAAAAGTAGTTTTACACTTGTGAGTGTTGATGACACAGCTTTGCAACAGTTGATATTCTAGTTTTACTCAATATAGGTCATAAAATCTCAGCTACAAGCTGTAATATCTTACTGAGATAATTTAAGACCAAAACCCTTAAAACAAGTAAAACACTCTAACATAAAATCTGCTTAGTGAGAAGAATTATCTTATCAGACAGAAAATAAGCAAATATCACCCTTATTTGAGATATTTAATCTTACTTAGATTTCAGTTTTTGCAGTGCATCCGCCGCCATCACCTCCCCTTCCACGGCTACGCAGATGATGTCCAGCTATACATCTCCACAAAATCCATCTCCTCCATAACTCTCACCACCCTGACCGACTGCCTCATTGAAATCAAATCATGGATGCACTCCAACTTCCTCAAACTCAACTGTGACAAATCTGACATGCTCATCATCGGCCCCAAATCCCTCACCAAAACTGCTCACAACTTCCACCTCTCTGTCGACAACTCCGCTCTGTCCCCATCCAATCACATCCGCAACCTCGGAGTCTTTCTGGACAATAACCTCTCTTTTCAACACCATGTCAACCACGTCACAAGAACTGCTTGTTTCCACCTCAAAAATATTGCCCGTCTCCGTCCATCCCTCTCCTTCTCTGCCGCTGAAACCCTGATCCACGCCTTCATCACCTCCAGATTTGACTACTGTAACAGCATCCTCTACGGCTCATCTTGCAAAATTCTCAATAAACTCCATTACATTCAAAACTCTGCCGCCCACCTCCTCACCCACACCCGCTCCCGTGAGCACATCACCTCAGTCCTCCAGAAACTCCGCTGGCTCCCCGTTCCTCACCGGATCCACTTTAATATCCTCCTCCTCACCCACAAAGCCCTCCACAACCAAGCCCCCTGCTACCTCACCAACCTGCTTCACTGCCATACCCCTTCACGCAGCCTCCGCTCCTCTGATGCCAACCTCCTCTCCCCACCACTCAGAACCAAACTCCGTACCTGGGGTGATAGAGCCTTCTCCATCACTGCTCCCACCCTCTGGAACACTCTTCCCAAACCCATTCGTGACTGCCCAGACCTTCTCACCTTCAAAAGCCTTCTCAAAACACACCTATTCAGATCTGCTTTTAACCAGTGATTAGTGATTAGTGTTCTGTGTCTTGTTATGTCCTGTCTTGTAATTGTCCTGTATTATTATGTATTGTACAATGTGCTGCTTTTATATTTCCTGTATTTTATATTATTACTTTAAAGGCCTACTGAAACCCACTACTACCGACCACGCAGTCTGATAGTTTATATATCAATGATGAAATCTTAACATTGCAACACATACCAATACGGCCGGGTTAACTTATAAAGTGCAATTTTAAATTTCCCGCTAAACTTCCGGTTGGAAACGTCTATGTATGATGACGTATGCGCGTGACGTCACGACGGCAACGGAAGTATTCGTACCCAATGTGTCACCATACAAACTGCTCTGTTTTCATCGAACAATTCCACAGTATTCTGGACATCTGTGTTGGTGAATCTTTTGCAATTTGTTTAATGGACAATGGAGACTGCAAATAAGAAAGTTGTAGGTGCGATCGGTGTATTAGCGGCTGGCTACAGCAACGCAATCAGGAGGTTGTGTTGTGTTTGAGCTGGATAGCAGATGCACTACCATGAGTACAGCTTTGGCTTCCAAACATTTGATCGCTTGCCCGTACGTGCGTGTCGCTATGTGCATGTCACGTACGTAACTTTGGGGAAATATATGTTTCTTGCCGACTCTGATGGCGGCCGGGGTGTCGTCGAAAGCTACAACGCCCGCCACCGCCGCCGCTCCGTAGTTAGCTTCAATTGTTAAGTTTCGCCAAGCTGGAAATTATTAACCGTGTATTTACATGTTCATGGTTTAATAGTATTGTTGATCTTCTGTCTATCCTTCCAGTCAGGGTTTTTTAAAATTTTGTTTCTATCTGCGTTTGAGCCCGATGCTATCATGTTAGCTCCGTAGCTAAAGTGCGTCAACGATGTATTGTCGTGGAGATAAAAGTCACTGTGACTGTCCATTTCGCGTTCTCGACTCTCATTTTCAAGAGGATATAGTATCCGAGGTGGTTTAAAATATAAATCCGTGATCCACAATAGAAAAAGGAGAGTGTGTGGAATCCAATGAGACCTTGTACCTAAGTTACGGTCAGAGCGAAAAAAGATACACCCCGCACTGCCTCTCTAGTCCTTCACTCTAACGTTCCTCATCCACAAATCTTTCATCCTCGCTCAAATTAATGGGGTAATCGTCGCTTCCTCGGTCCGAATCTCTCTCGCTCCATTGTAAACAACGGGGAATTGTGAGGAATCCTTCCTCCTGTGACGTCACGCTACTTCCGGTATAGGCAAGGCTTTTTTTTATCAGCGACCAAAAGTTGCGAACTTTATCGTCGTTGTTCTATACTAAATCCTTTCAGCAAAAATATGGCAATATCGCGAAATGATCAAGTATGACACATAGAATGGATCTGCTATCCCCGTTTAAATTAAAAAAATTCATTTCAGTAGGCCTTTAAACTGTTTTATATTTACATTTTTTATCCTGTAAAGCGTCTTTGAGTGCTCTGAAAAGCGCTATACTAAATAAAATGTATTATTATTATTATTAAGTTTGACACCTGTGCCCTACATGGTAATATTGATTAGCCAAAAGAAACATGTTTTGTTTTGTTTTGTTTTTAATTTAAAAAATACTACATTTGGAGATGGATATGATTTATTGAACAACGAGAAGCTACCGGTAAGTCAATCAATCAATCAATCAATGTTTATTTATATAGCCCTAAATCACAAGTGTCTCAAAGGGCTGTACAAGCCACAACGACATCCTCGGTACAGAGCCCACATACGGGCAAGGAAAACTCTCCCCAGTGGGACGTCAATGTGAATGACTATGAGAAACCTTGGAGAGGACCGCATATGACACCCCCCCCCCCCCCCCCTCCTCTAGGGGAGACCGAAAGCAATGGATGTCGAGTGGGTCTGACATAATATTGTGAAAGTCCAACACATCAGCGAAAGTCCAGTCCATAGTGGGGCCAGCAGGAACCATCCCGAGCGGAGACGGGTCAGCAGCGTAGAGATGTCCCCATCTGATGAACAGGCTAGCGGTCCACCCCGGGTTTGGAGCAGAGTAGAAAAGAAAAGAAACGGCAGATCAACTGGTCTAAAAAGGGAGTCTATTTAAAGGCTAGAGTATACAAATGAGTTTTAAGATGAGACTTAAATGCTTCTACTGAGGTAGCATCTGTAACTTTTACCGGGAGGGCATTCCATAGTATTGGAGCCCGAATAGAAAACGCTCTATAGCCCGCAGACTTTTTTTGGGCTCTGGGAATCACTAATAAGCCGGAGTTCTTTGAACGCAGATTTCTTGCCGGGACATATGGTACAATACAATCGGCAAGATAGGCAGGAGCTTGACCGTGTAGTATTTTATACGTAAGTAGTAAAACCTTAAAGTCGCATCTTAGGTGCACAGGAAGCCAGTGCAAGTGGGCCAGTATAGGCGTAATATGATCAAACTTTCTTGTTTTTGTCAAAAGTCTAGCAGCCGCATTTTGTACCATCTGTAATCTTTTAATGCTAGACATAGGGAGGCCCGAAAATAAAACGTTACAGTAATCGAGACGAGATGTAACGAACGCATGGATAATGATCTCAGCATCGCTTGTGGACAAAATGGAACGAATTTTAGCGATATTACGGAGATGAAAGAAGGCCGTTTTAGTAACACTCTTAATGTGCGACTCAAACGAGAGAGTTGGGTCGAAGATAATACCCAGATTCTTTACAGAGTCACCTTGTTTAATTGTTTGGTTGTCAAATGTTAAAGTGGTATTATTAAATAGATGTCGGTGTTGAGCAGGACCGATAATCAGCATTTCCGTTTTCTTAGCGTTGAGTTGCAAAAAGTTAGCGGACATCCATTGTTTAATTTCATTAAGACACGCCTCCAGCTGACTACAATCCGGCGTGTTGGTCAGCTTTAGGGGCATGTAGAGTTGGGTGTCATCAGCATAACAGTGAAAGCTAACACCGTATTTGCGTATGATGTCACCTAGCGGCAGCATGTAAATACTAAAGAGTGCAGGGCCAAGAACCGAACCCTGGGGAACTCCGCACGTTACCTTAACATAGTCCGAGGTCACATTGTTATGGGAGACACACTGCATCCTGTCAGTAAGATAAGAGTTAAACCAAGACAAGGCTAAGTCTGTCATCCCAATATGCGTTTTGATACGCTCTAATAAAATATTATGATCAACAGTATCGAAAGCGGCACTAAGATCAAGAAGCAGCAACATAAATGAAGCATCAGAATCCATCGTTAGCAATAGATCATTAGTCATTTTTGCGAGGGCTGTCTCCGTAGAGTGATTTGCCCTGAAACCGGACTGAAAAGGTTCACAGAGATTGTTAGACGCTAAGTGTTCATTTAGCTGCTGTGCTACAATTTTTTCGAGGATTTTTGAGATAAACGGAAGGTGGGACACCGGCCGGTAGTTTACCAGGAGATCAGGATCGAGGTTAGGTCTTTTGAGTAGAGGATGAATAACCGCTTTTTTGAATGCTAGGGGAACAGTGCCAGAGGAAAGTGATAAGTTTATAATATTTAACACTGATGGACCTAGTAATACAAAAAGCTCCTTGATAAGTTTCCCAGGAATTGGGTCAAGTAAACATGTTGTTTGTTTTGTCCCATTTACACATTTTTACAATTCCTCCAATGTTATTTCATCAAAGAGAGAGAAACTATTTTGGAGGGCGGTATCCGTCGTATATACAGTCGTATCTGTGTTAATAGAACCCAGTTGTAGCTGAGATGCATTGTCTTTAATCTCTTTTATAATGACTTCAATTTTCTTATTAAAGAAATTCATAAAGTCATCTGCTGAGTGGGTGGAGCTACTGGGAGAAGTCCCTTGTTGGGTTAGCGATGCTACTGTACTAAACAGAAATTTAGGATCATTTTTGTTGAGGTGGATGAGATTTGAGTAATATTTAGCTTTAGCTGAGGTAAGCATGCGTTTATAAGTTATTAAACTATCACACCATGCTTGATGGAAAACCTCAAGTTTAGTCGCATGCCATTTGCGTTCCAGCTTTCTACATGATAATTTCTGGGCTTTAGTTTCTTCTGTAAACCATGGGGTACGCCTTTTAGGGGCCCTTTTTAGCTTTAGCGGTGCTACACTATCAATGGTGTCGCGCAGGGCGTCATTAAAGTTGTTAGTGAGGTTATCAATAGAGCCCACATAATTTGGGAATGGTGCCATTACCGAAGGCAGTAGGTCAGTAAGAGTCGTCGTTGTGGCAGCATTAATGCATTAATGTTGACAATGAGTCAGAACTTCGAATTTTATAAGGTAATGATCGGACATTACTTTAGTGTACGGGAGTATCGTAACTTTAGAGGTGGTGACACCCCTGACAAGCACTAGATCTATCGTATTACCGTTGCGATGCGTGGGTTCATTTATTATTTGTGTAAGACCACAGCTATCAATTATAGTCTGGAGCGCCACGCATGGAGGGTTCGATGGGGTATTCATATGGATATTAAAGTCCCCCATTATGATTATATTGTCGGCGTGCGTCACTAGATCAGCAACAAACTCTGAGAATTCACTGATGAAGTCCGAATAGGGCCCAGGGGGGCGGTAGATAACAGCCAGGTGGAGAGGCAGCGGTGTGACAAACCTCAAAGTGAGCACCTCAAACGAGTTATATTTATTATTTAGGTTAGGTGTAAGATTATAGTTTTCATTGTATATTAGTGCGACACCCCCTCCCCTTTTAAGAGGTCGGGCAACATGTGTATTGGTATAGCCAGGAGGAGATGCCTCATTTAGCGCAAAAAAAACGTCTGGTTTGAGCCAGGTCTCGGCGAGACCAACGATGTCAAGTTTGTTGTCTCTAATGACTTCATTAACTAATAGCGTTTTGGAAGATAATGATCTTATGTTTAAAAAGCCCATATTATAGGTAGTGGGCTGTTTTGAGGATTGTTTGTTGAAATTATCCGAAGTAGCAATATTAATAATGTTGCGTTTATTATGCGTATTGCACTTTAAATAGTTTCGACCATATCTAGGAATTGATACGACGGGGATATTCAGATTGTTTGCTTGATGTTGTGATAAACTGAACGCATCATAGTTAGCTACCTCAGTACAATGTATGTCTGCCTCTGACACGGTCACAAAAGAAAAAACATTATGTGAGTTGTGTTTTATTCTAAGAGAATTGCTATGTGTGCAGGGATTATCCAGCCTGACGCCGGCTAGTTCTAGTTTAAATGTCTTCTTACCCGGAGACTCCACGCTTCTTTGGTTAGCTTTTCTCTTTGTTGTTAGCCCAGCTCGGCATCCCCGCTTCTGCTTCCGCTCGCACCGCTTATGTCGTCTCCATTGGCGGTCACCGCTAGCACTTGACTCCGCTGCTACAAAGGCCGCTCGATGTAGCCCACAAAGTATTCCCATGCTAGCGAGGAGGTCCACCGTACATGCATCTTTCAGTCTATAACGACCCGATCCATCCACATCCAGAATTGTCTGTCGGTCGTATGTGATCACAGAGTGTTCACGCTTTGAGCCAGCCATGAAATTGACAGAAATGACGGGTGTTTTTTGCCAAATCACTCTACACTCCCAAGAGCGTTAGCATAGCCGCTGCATTCCCATGCGCCGCCATTTTGCCAAAAAAGTCTGTTTCGTTGTTTTCTAGTTGAAAAAATTCACCAAATTTGGAGATACGTGCTTTTTCGAAAAGTCTGCACTGTTATTGTCGGAAACATGTTATTATCTACACCAAGGATGTGATTGTTGTTTGATTGCAGGCACTCTAACACAAAACAAATCAACCAGTTTCTACAAAATTGAGATATAATTTGTATACAAATAAGCGACAATAAACATGTGTTTAGAGATGGACATGGTTTTAATTTACCAACAAGAAGCAAAGTCTATTTTGTTGTTTTGTTTTTTTTTAATGAAAAAAAACCCCACCAAATTTTCACCAGACAACAATATTTTTAAGGGCAGCGCTGTTACTGTCGGAAAACAATTACTTACACCAAGAATGTGATTGTTATTTGATTGCTGACAGTCGAAAATTGACAAATAAAAAAAAAAAATTGGGATAAAATTCATATACAAATGGAATAATCGCCAAATTTGAAAATACATGGTCTTATGGTTAAAGGTGCCATATGTAATAATGTGGCCAGAAATGGTACTGCAATCAAGGTCAAAATTCTGTAGTCCGCTCCCCCTCTCCCTGACTGAGGTTGCCAGATTCGCAGCCGAATCCAGCTTGAACGACTGGGCTACTACTTATTGTCGGTACTATCAGAAAACAAAGACTAAAACGAACTGCAACCAACCCTAGCAATGGTTCTACTGGTGAAAATAAGTAGAGCATGCTTAGCAGCCTATTGTACGCCCAAAACTAAAGAGGAGACATTTTACCAAGGTATGCTTATAGGCTACACAAATGAGGAATTATTTTATCATGTGATTTGGCTGTCTCCATATGTTTCACATTGCCATGATGACAGCCATGCTAATTTTGGAGTATCAGCATATTGAGAACAAAATAGGCACTGACACTACCCATATCTACAGGTTTATTTGTCGAAAATATATTTTGCCGTCAGTTCGAATACACATGGACATATAGGCTAACGGGCATATATTTCCCCCGTTAGCCTATATGTCGATGTGAAGCACTATCACACTAAGTTTTTGTGGCACGAACATACTAGCTTTTTAGACAGGATCATAGACTGTATTGGACAATATAATTTACATACGAAATGTCCATTTCCATTTATTACAAGTAATAAGAAAACGTAAATGCCTGACTTACCTATCAAGGAGGAAATTACCAAGTTTGGCGTCCGCCTTCAATCAATCAATCAATGTTTATTTATATAGCCCTAAATCACAAAAGTCTCAAAATCGTCTTCATCTTTCAAAGGCATCCCCGATACAAATCCTTGTTTTGTTCCTGGTTTTGTATTGAATACGTAGAGAATCGTAACGGCGCCTTTTAGATTTACTAAGGTCTGACATGTTTAGTAACTTTACCAGTGGCAGTAGCTCGACGAAGAGGGCGGTGCGTAACTGGCAAGCTGTATGTGACACACTCACAGACTTTCTAATTGGTCAAACGGTAGAGGGCGGGACATCGGAATTGAAACAATAACAAGATTTTGGGGCTGTAAATCTAATTTTGAAATGAGCATATCCCGGCTGAACTACCGTTATCAGTTATAAAGGTATTCGAAAAGAACATGATTTATTAATGACTTTTGGAAATATCAGGGCCATTTAATGATGACTTGACATGAAAATTATTACATATGGCTCCTTTAAGCGACAATAAAAATATCATTGGATTTATTTTATTTTTTCATGAAGCAAAGTAATTTTTAGGGGTTTTAAAAAAACTGCCTCAATTTGGAGATACATGCTTTTTATCAGACAACTGTTACAATTGTTACATAATTTTGGTTGTATAAAAAAATAAAAATAATAATTCAATTTTAAAATGTATGCTTTTTATCAGACAACACAAAAATGCACCAATTAATACAACATTTTGATGTGTTATTGAAAAAATATTATTTAAAATTTTGGTGCATTAGGGTGAAAATATGCATTTCACTTTTCGGCATTGCGTCTTTCAACCAAAAAAAAAACACTTAATTTCCCATTTCACCATCGACAAATTGATATCAATATTTGCTTTGCCGGGAGAAACGTCGACCCACTCCTCCGTCGATCCAAATTGATTGTAAAATAGTTTTCTGCTGACACTGATGCATTGTGAGTTCTAATATGCACTGAATGTGTGTGTTTGTGCGTGTATGTGTTTATGCATGTGTGTGTGTGTGTGTGTGTGTGTGTGTGTGTGTGTGTGTGTGTGTGTGTGTGTGTGTGTGTGTGTGTGTGTGTGTGTGTGTGTGTGTGTGTGTGTGTGTGTGTGTGTGTGTGTGTGTGTGTGTGTGTGTGTTCAACACTGATGGATGCCATGGGTGAAATGACATTATGAACAGAGTGATGATGTCAGGCCTTTCTCCAGTCTATGTTTACTTACTGGTAATGATAACGAACCAGCACCGTGGAAACAACGCACTTGCTATCGTAAATAATTTATACTTTAAACTTAACATTAGTTTTAGCATACAAATAAGTTTGCATCAAAAAAGCGGCGAGCATGTTTATGTAAAACAAATAATACTCCAATATGTGTGCATATAACATATTTGCATCACTCACACCATGTTAAAGGTGCGAGAAGACTATTTAGCTTCCCCATGTGTCTCTTTAAGAGGAAATGATGATGTTTGCCATTCTGACAGTGTTTGCACTTTCCACCAGCTGGCAGCTCCATCACCTTGCCCAAGGGTGAACAACGCTTTAAACCACGCTCGCTGGGCTGTAAGCTCTCATTACTGGCTGTCTTGTGTGTTTTTGTTAAAGATGTTTTTGTTTAGTGAGCTTCAGTCTGTATTTTAGTGAGTTGGTTGTTTGCTTAGATAGAATAATCACATGTTTTCTATTTCCCCTTGTCATTACAGTCAAAACCCCACCAAAGGACTGGAGTGGAACACTATCACCGGGACAATTGTTGGTCCACAGGTCAGTTAGCTTAAGTGTCCACTTTCATACAAAATTGACTTTTGTTTGATGTTAAAATCTGTTATTTTCCTAACTTGTTTGGCATTCAGTCACTGTTGAAGTCTCATAGACATGATAACACTTCAGTCCTCCTTAAAGAGGAACTGCGCTTTTTGGGGGAATTTTTCCTATCTTCACAATCATTATAAAAGACATGACAGCGGATGGATTTTTTTTCAATGCATTGTAACTCATAAATAAATGTTAAAAAAAAGTCCACTTACAGCGGTGCCAGTGAAGGGTCTTCTATTAAGCCCATAAAACCTAATAAAAATTAGAAAACAAACTTCCAATACAAGATTGTGGTGTTTTTTAAAAAATGTATTGAAAAATAGTACAACAATATTTTTTTAGGGGGCCCGATATTGATCCGATACGACATCAGCATTAATCATACATACTTGTATTATTTTCTCGTGGGGAATGTTAGTAAAGGTTTAAAGGCCTACTGAAATTATTTTTTTTAATTTAAACGGGGATAGCAGATCCATTCTATGTGTCATACTTGATCATTTCGCGATATTGCCATATTTTTGCTGAAAGGATTTAGTAGAGAACATCAACGATAAAGTTCGCAACTTTTGGTCGCTGATAAAAAAAAGCCTTGCTTGTACCGGAAGTAGCGTGACGTTGAAGGGCTCCTCACATTTCCCCATTGTTTACACCAGCAGCGAGAGCGATTCGGACCGAGAAAGCGACGATTACCCCATTAATTTGAGCGAGGATGAAAGATTCGTGGATGAGGAATGTGAGAGTGAAGGATTAGAGTGCAGTGCAGGACGTATCTTTTTTTCGCTCTGACCGTAACTTAGGTACAAGGGCTCATTGGATTCCACACTTTCTCCTTTTTCTATTGTGGATCACGGATTTGTATTTTAAACCACCTCGGATACTATATCCTCTTGAAAATGAGAGTCGAGAACGCGAAATGGACATTCACAGTGACTTTTATCTCCACGACAATACATCGGCGAAGCACTTTAGCTACAGAGCTAACGTAATAGCATCGTGCTTAAATGCAGATAGAAACAAAAGAAATAAGCCCCTGACTGGAAGGATAGACAGAAGATCAACAATACTACCAAACTCTGGACCTGTAACCACACGGTTAATGCTGTACCGCCTGGCGAAGCCTAGCAATGCCGTTGCTAAGGACGCCATTGAAGCTAACTTAGCTACGGGACCTCGACAGAGCTATGCTAAAAACATTAGCTATCCACCTACGCCAGCCCTCATCTGCTCATCAACACCCGTGCTCACCTGCGTTCCAGCAATCGACGGCGCGACGAAGGACTTCACCCGATCATCGATGCGGTCGGCGGCTAGCGTCGGATAGCGCGTCTGCTATCCAACTCAAAGTCCTCCTGGTTGTGTTGCTGCAGCCAGCCGCTTATACACCGATCCCACCTACAGCTTTCTTCTTTGCAGTCTTCATTGTTCATTAAACAAATTGCAAAAGATTCACCAACACAGATGTCCAGAATACTGTGGAATTTTGCGATGAAAACAGAGCTTTTTGTATTGGGATACAATGTGTCCGAATACTTCCGCTTCAACCATTGACGTCACGCGCAAACGTCATCATACATAGACGTTTTCAACCGGAAGTTTCGCGGGAAATTTAAAATTGCACTTTATAAGTTAACCCGGCCGTATTGGCATGTGTTGCAATGTTAAGATTTCATCATTGATATATAAACTATCAGACTGCGTGGTCGGTAGTAGTGGGTTTCAGTAGGCCTTTAATTAAGTGAAATGACACAAACAGAGAACAATGGGAGGTATGAAAACACTAACCTATTCATTATTAACCATGTGGAATGAAAATGCTGTCTTTAAGTTGAAATGGAGAGGTAATAATTTTTTGGGGACACACTTACTAGCCACAATATTCCATCAAATTAAGCTCATTGCATAGTAAATTGAATGATGCCGACACATTTGTTACTGGATGTAAGTAATATTCAACTATGATTATTTGATACTTATTTATATTGACAATTGTGGTGTTTTAGACTGCAATATTGTTCAATTAAGGACAGTAATTACGTATGTCTAGCTTGTGTGCTGTTGTGAGCTTAGCTGTTGTGTAGCTGCTAGCTACTAGTAGCCTATATAGCACAGTGGTGCCCAACCACCGGTCCGTGGACCGATTGGTACCGGGCCGCGGACGCACAAGAAATAAAAAAAATAAAAAAAATAAAAGTTTTTTTTTTAAAAATTAAATCAACATAAAAAACACAATATATACATTGTATATCAACATAAATCAATACAGTCTGCAGGGATACAGTCCGTAAGCACACATGATTGTATTTCTTTATGACAAAAAAAAAAAAAATTTTTTTTTTACTACCCCCCCCCCCCCCCAAGACGATATAATCCGACATGTTTTTTGCTAATATCGGACCGATACCCGATATCAGTACACCCCTACTACCTTTCATTAAAGGCCTACTGAAACCCACTACTACCGACCACGCAGTCTGATAGTTTATATATCAATGATGAAATCTTAACATTGCAACACATGCCAATACGGCCGGGTTAACTTATAAAGTGCAATTTTAAATTTCCCGCTAAACTTCAGGTTGAAAACGTCTATATATGATGACGTATGCGCGTGACGTCAATCGTTGAAACGGAAGTATTGGTACCCCATTGAATCCAATACAAAAAAGCTCTGTTTTCATCTCAAAATTCCACAGTATTCTGGACATCTGTGTTGGTGAATCTTTTGCAATTTGTTTAATCAACAATGAAGACTGCAAAGAAGAAAGCTGTAGGTGGGATCGGTGTATTAGCGGCTGGCTGTAGCAACACAACCAGGAGGACTTTGACTTGGATAGCAGACGCGCTAGCCGACGCTAGCCGACGCTAGCCGCCGACCGCACGGATGATCGGGTGAAGTCCTTCGTCGTTCCGTCGATCGCTGGAACGCAGGTGAGCACGGGTGTTGATGAGCAGATGAGGGCTGACTGGCGTAGGTGGAGCGCTAATGTTTTTATCATAGCTCTGTGAGGTCCCGTTGCTAAAAGGAGAAAGTGTGGAATCCAATGAACCCTTGTACCTAAGTTACGGTCAGAGCAAAAAAACATACGTCCTGCACTGCACTGTAGTCCTTCACTCTCACTTTCCTCATCCACGAATCTTTCATCCTCGCTCAAATTAATGGGGTAATCGTCGCTTTCTCGGTCTGAATCTCTCTCGCTGCATTGTAAACAATGGGGAAATGTGAGGAGTCCTTCCTCCGGTGACGTCACGCTACTTCCGGTATAGGCAAGGTTTTTTTTTATCAGCGACCAAAAGTTGCGACCTTTATCGTCGTGGTTCTCTACTAAATCCTTTCAGCAAAAATATGGCAATATCGCGAAATGATCAAGTATGACACATAGAATGGATCTGCTATCCCCGTTTAAATAAAAAAAATTCATTTCAGTAGGCCTTTAAGTATACTTTACCACAAATTTCCCATGAATTTCCCGTCCCTTTTCAAAGCTACTTGTCTCATTGCACTGCCTCTGCTAATCCCACAATCAGGCCAATTGACAACACTGCCGTCTCTTCATAAAATAACGACACACTTGTGCTGCAACATAACAGCATGCTGCAAAGCCGCGACGGCGGTTAGTGTGCATTTTATTGCTGTAAATGTTTCCTCTCGGTGTCATATGGAGGAATTGGTGTGAGGGAGGCAATGGGCCTCAAAAGGCTTATGTCTTGTCCACTTACCCGTCATTTTCTGTGGGTAATTACACCTGAGATTGTAGAAGG
>NC_084732.1:25609530-25814530 GCF_033978785.1 Entelurus aequoreus
ATATATGCACCGCTGCTGCCTACTGCTCCCCTCACCTCCCAGGAGGTGAACAAGGGGATGGGTCAAATGCAGAGGACAAATTTCACCACACCTAGTGTGTGTGTGACAATCATTGGTACTTTAACTTTTAACTTAACTATGAAGAGCATATGAATACTTCTAGATATTTAGGGAAAGTCAATTAAAAAATAATTGTATCTTTAATTATGATCTTGATTTCTGGTTATGTTAGGCCAGCAGAGAATGCCTAGCTGGCCCTGACGCCACACCACTGCAAAACAGGTCTAGGGCAAGGACTTTGACTTTTGCTTCGACTTCCACATCTGTTCCGAGGAACCTGTAGTTGAGGAGTTGGAGCCAGAAGTGGTGGAACATTGCCGTGAGTTCCCAAACATCTTTGACTGTTTTGTGCTAATTGGGCCACCAGTTTTTCAGAGACCTTCTATTATACTAAAGAAATAAAACGATTGTGGCCTTTCAAATACGTGTAAGTCGGATGAAGGAGACCCGAGCGCCCAGACTGCAGTCGCGTCGGGTGCATATCGGTTTTATGACCACAAACTGTCATGAAAAATCCGATACATGTCACATATGGGGGAAAAAATCGTAACTGACCTACAGTGATAACATAGCCTTAATCTCAAAAACCTGCAAACGATGATGGCGGCGCCATCATGTGTCAGGCGAGATGGCTCCTCTTATCAGCAGAACGTCTTTGCGTGTCCTTGGTGGCGACGGAGGAAAGGGAGACGGGGAGGGGCTGCATGGGCTCTTTCGGAAGGCGCTTGATTTGTATTCAGGTCTCATCAGTCACGGGTGGGAAAGGTAGTCTGTCGGCGGGGGGCCTGCATGAGCGCGGCTCGGCGGGGGGGCTCTGGCAGGACGGTGGCAGGAGGTTCAGGAAGCAAAAAGATGCCTGGAAGGTTGTGACAAATGCTGAAAGAAAGAAATAAAAATGGGGATTTTGGCAGCACAGGTGGTAGTCTGAGATTTGTCAAAGTAATGTTGGAGTTTGAATAACGTCTGCACCCTGACAAGATTCAATAAAATATTCTTCTTTTGTACAAATAGTGAGGAAAGAATCAAATTAACTGTTGTATTTGACCTTTTCTAATGTATTAGACATGATAAGTCATGGTTCACTTAAATTGAATGATACATGCTTTTCACTGGACCTCCACAATATAGAAAAATGTCCAATTGCTTTTTCTACAAAACAAGCACGGAATCGCATTTTATTTCTTCTGTTCGATGTTTGACCTTCCTGGTATATGTGTGAATGCTCCAAAGCATTCACACATGTGGTTTTATAAACCAAAATTAATCTATCTATTATTCAACTTCTTCTTCTTCTCCAGGTTTTGGCGCGCTCTACCTTCCACATTTTTCATCAGATTCAAACTGTTCCAACTTCAAACTGTTCAGCCAATTCGGGAATCGCGGGCTTTCCCATGACATATTCCAAAAATTCCCAGATTTCCCAGAATTTCATGTTTTCCGGGACATTTTTCCCATTCAAAATGAATTGGCCATTTTTAAAACTTTCACCATTTCCACATTTTTCAACCTATCCAAACCATTCCACCTTCAACACATAAACTTAAAGGCCTACTGAAACCCACTACTACCGACCACGCAGTCTGATAGTTTATATATCAATGATGAAATCTTAACATTGCAACACATGCCAATACGGCCGGGTTAACTTATAAAGTGCAATTTTAAATTTCCCAGGGAACTTCCGGTTGAAAACGTCTATGTATGATGACGTATGCGCGTGACGTCAATGGTTGAAGTGGAAATATTCGGACACATAGTCTCACAATACAAACAGCTCTGTTTTCATCGCAAAATTCCACAGTATTCTGGACATCTGTGTTGGTGAATCTTTTGCAATTTGTTTAATGAACAATGGAGACTGCAAAGAAGAAAGCTGTAGGTGGGATCGGTGTATTAGCGGCTGGCTGCAGCAACACAACCAGGAGGACTTTGAGTTGAATAGCAGACGCGCTATCCGACACTAGCCGCCGACCGCATCGATGATCGGGTGAAGTCCTTCGTCACGCCGTCGATCGCTGGAACGCAGGTGAGCACGGGTGTTGATGAGCAGATGAGGGCTGGCGTAGGTGGAGCGCTAATGTTTTTATCATAGCTCTGACGAGGTCCCGTAGCTAAGTTAGCTTCAATGGCGTCGTTAGCAACAGCATTGCTAGGCTTCGACAGGCGGCACAGCATTAACCGTGTAGTTACAGGTCCAGTGTTTGGTTCGGTGTCTCCTGATAGTAGTATTGTTGATCTTCTGTCTATCCTTCCAGTCAGGGGCTTATTTCATTTGTTTCTATCTGCATTTAAGCACGATGCTATCACGTTAGCTCCGTAACTAAAGTGCATCACCGATGTATTGTCGTGGAGATAAAAGTCACTGTGAATGTCCATTTCGCATTCTCGACTCTCATTTTCAAGAGTATATAGTATCCGAGGTGGTTTAAAATACAAATCCGTGATCCACAATAGAAAAAGGAGAAAGTGTGGAATCCAATGAGCCCTTTTACCTAAGTTACGGTCAGAGCGAAAAAAGATACGTCCTGCACTGCACTCTAGTCCTTCACTCTCACGTACCTCATCCACAAATCTTTCATCCCCGCTCAAATTAATGGGGTAGTCATCGCTTTCTCGGTCCGAATCGCTCTCGCCCTTCAACCTGTGACGTCATGCTACTTCCGGTACAGGCAAGGCTTTTTTTTCATCAGCGACCAAAAGTTGCGAACTTTATCGTCGATGTTCTCTACTAAATCCTTTCAGCAAAAATATGGCAATATCGCGAAATGATCAAGTATGACACATAGAATGGATCTGCTATCCCCGTTTAAATAAAAAAATGTCATTTCAGTAGGCCTTTAACCTTCCAATTATTTTTGAGATGTGTATGAGTTCCTGTTAGTGATGTGCGATACCACTGATTTTCTTTCCGATCCGATACCAATTAAAATTCAGGCTAGTATCAAGTATACCGATCCGATACCGATATTTAACGTGTCTGCTCAAATTAAAAAAGTTGTGTATTTTCAAACAATATCATATCCATCTAAAAAACAAAAGTATTGTAACGACCTGGTCGCATCGTGGTGCGAGGTGTTCTCCCAAGGATGCAGACGGGCTCGGACACAGCTTGCAGGTAGAAAAATTATTTATTCTGGAACTAACTCAGACAGGAAAAAACAAAAACGACTAGCGTGGGAGCTAGCAAGCAAAATAATATAGCATGAGAGCTAGCAGGAAACAAAGAGGTTGTTAGCTGTTGCGTGAAAGCAAATTAGGAAGCCAGCCAGAGTGCTGCCCGGGCGAAGACTAAATAGCCCTCTGATTAGCGCTCGGGCAACAGGTGCGCGTCCCAAACGCTAACCAGAGGCAGGTGAGCAAAATCTGCCGTCATGGCAACAGAAACAAACACACGTGACACTAAACTGTAAACAAACTGATCCGAGCAGCGGATCCTAACAGTACCCCCCCCCCCCCCTAAAAGGACAGATTCCAGATGTCCCTTGAAAACAAAAAAACAACTGGAACCCCCCAAAAAAAACAAGCAATAGTTCACGAGTCAAGGGCGGGCGGGGGGGTGACTTGGTGGTGGGTCGCCAGGCCATGTGTCCCCGAATCCACCGGGGAAGGGTCAGGTGGCGGCGGCGAATGGAACGCCGAGGCGGGCGACCACGGTAAGGCCACATTCGTGGCCGCCGAGAAGGTGGGCGTGAGTGGCGCCAGAATTTCAGCAGCCTCTGAGTCCTCGAGGGCTGCATGCGGGGACCTGCTTTCCGCTTGCGCCGCCGGACCACTCGAGGTCGATGAGATGTCGCCGTGGAAGCGGTAGGAGTCGACGTCGGCGTGGAAGCCGGAGGAGTCGACGTCGCCGTGGCAGCCGGAGGAGTCGACGTCGCCGTGGCAGCCGGAGTCGCTGCCGTGGCAGCCGGAGTCGCTGCCGTGGCAGCCGGAGTCGCTGTCGTGGCAGCCGGAGTCGCTGTCGTGGCAGCCGGAGTCGCTGTCGTGGCAGCCATAGTCGCGGCAGCCGTAGTCGCTGTCGTGGCAGCCGTAGTCGCTGTCGTGGCAGCCGTAGTCGCTGTCGTGGCAGCCGTAGTCGCTGTCGTGGCAGCCGTAGTCGCTGTCGTGGCAGCCGTAGTCGCTGTCGTGGCAGCCCGAGTCGCTGTCGTGGCAGCCCGAGTCGCTGTCGTGGCAGCCGGAGTCTCTGTCGTGGCAGCCGGAGTCTCTGTCGTGGCAGCCGGAGTCGCTGTCGTGGCAGCCGGAGTCGCTGTCGTGGCAGCCGGAGTCGCTGTCGTGGCAGCCGGAGTCGCTGTCGTGGCAGCCGGAGTCGCTGTCGTGGCAGCAGGAGTCGCTGTCGTGGCAGCAGGAGTCGCTGTCGTGGCAGCCGGTGCTGGTGCGAGAACCAGTCGTGGTACAGGTGCTGGTGCGAGAACCAGCCGTGGTGCAGGTGCTGGTGCGAGAACCAGCCGTGGTGCAGGTACTGGTGCGAGAACCAGTCGTGGTGCTGGTACTGGTGCGAGAACCAGTCGTGGTGCAGGTACTGGTGCGAGAACCAGTCGTGGTGCAGGTACTGGTGCGGGAACCAGTCGAGGTGCAGGTACTGGTGCGGGAACCAGCCGAGGTGCAGGTACTGGTGCGGGAACCAGCCGAGGTGCAGGTACTGGTGCGGGAACCAGCCGAGGTGCAGGTACTGGTGTGGGAACCAGCCGAGGTGCAGGTACTGGAACCTGTGGTGGAGCTGGTGCTAGCCTTAGCGCTAGCTTAGGTGCAGGTGGCCTAGCTGGCGGTTGCGGCTTAGCAGGCCGAAAAACCGGTGGTGGCGGCCGGGCAGGAGGTTGTGGCTTAGCCCGCCGAAGGACAGGTGGCGGTGGCCGAGCAGGAGGTTGCGGCTTAGCACGCCGTCGGACTGGTGGCGGTGGCCGAGCAGGAGGTTGCGGCTTAGCACGCCGTTGTGCCACCCCACTAGCACAGCTCCCAGTACTAGCCCCCCCCTCAAAAAGCGGATCCCAGACGCGCTCCTTGCGGATTGGAACCGTCTTCAAGGGTGGGTGGAGGGAGGTCAGGGGGAGGGCAGAATCCTCTCCTCTAAATTGTCCAAAATGTCTATTGTCACCCCCCACTTGAGACTGGGACTGACTAGATTTAGTCCTTAAAAAAATGTCCTGATAATGATTAATCGCAGAATTAAAGTCACTTGAAAATGGCTGGCAGGAAGAATTGACATAATGTCTAAAAAAGTCTTTGTCTATGACATCATCCAAAATGGACGGGACAACGTCATCAAGCGGCGTGTCATCAGGGGGTGCCGGCGGAATGACGTCATAGCTGCAGTCACAGTGATTGACAGGCCAGTCATAACAATCTTCTGTAAGGTAGTTAATGGGATTAACAGACCTTTGAAGAGGGGAATCTTGGGCTGAATGTAGCTTGCTGTGTACCGGCGGAGGAGTTTGAGGGAGTGGCGCGTCTTGGCAGCGAAGTGAAGACCTCTTGGGTGGCTTCCGTCTTCGCTGACGCGTCCGGTGGTGCGGAGGTGTGGCGATGTCCTCGGGCCAAACGGAGTGGATTGGGACCAACTTTCCGTTAGGACCCCAGATCAGGTCCTGGCGCTCCGAGGGGGAATAGCGGAGAGTCTCCGCCTCCATTGCTCGCAACACCATCCACGCACCTTCGTCCATCTCCTCCGACGTGCTCGTTGCGGGAGAACTTCTTGCTGGCTGCCTACTGTAACGACCTGGTCGCATCGTGGTGCGAGGTGTTCTCCCAAGGATGCAGACGGGCTCGGACACAGCTTGCAGGTAGAAAAATTATTTATTCTGGAACTAACTCAGACAGGAAAAAACAAAAACGACTAGCGTGGGAGCTAGCAAGCAAAATAATATAGCATGAGAGCTAGCAGGAAACAAAGAGGTCGTTAGCTGTTGCGTGAAAGCAAATTAGGAAGCCAGCCAGAGTGCTGCCCGGGCGAAGACTAAATAGCCCTCTGATTAGCGCTCGGGCAACAGGTGCGCGTCCCAAACGCTAACCAGAGGCAGGTGAGCAAAATCTGCCGTCATGGCAACAGAAACAAACACACGTGACACTAAACTGTAAACAAACTGATCCGAGCAGCGGATCCTAACAAGTAAAACTGTAAGAAAAACAGAGCAAAAAAATGAAATGCAATGAGAAAAAGCTGAAATGTTTTAACTAATAATAATAATAATATACAGTACTTTGTCACCTATAACACAAAGTTTTGTCTTTAAATATATACAATATGTTTTTAGCATTTTTTTAAATACCAGTAAAAAAATATATAAAAATGGCTCCCCCTTACTTAACTTTTCCACCAAGAAAATTTGGTAGAAAAAGTTTAGACAGCCCTGATCTTAAGTATTAGAAGCTCTTAAAATAAAAATAAAATATACTTCAAATATAAACCGAGTTTAGTTAGTTAATTGCAAAATAAGATAATACTAACTAATGTCACTAACTAGGTGAGAACCTTGCATAAGCCTTTTTGGGTTTCTTTTCTCACCCGCAATTTTTTCTTATTACGTATTTCTCATTACTCATTTCTAGTCTCTATGGGTTTTTTTTTGGTTTTTTTTACAATGTTACCTTTTGTACTGTTTATATTGCGCGAATAAATAAATACATAAATAATCAATTCATTTGAAAGATTACAACAGCCATAATAAACACTGTTAAATGTGTAACTGAACATTAATATTTTCATAGAGGCAATTTTTATTACATACTCAGTTATGCAGTTAGACTATTGTATTAATAATATTTCTATTATATTCCTACATGGGGAAACAGTAAACATGTAAGAAAAATAGAGCAAAAAAAAAAAAGGGTATGTAATGAGAAAAAACTAAAATGTTCTAATAATTAGTAATAATATACCTAATCACCAATAGTACACAGCTGACACGATATCTGTTTAAAAAAATTTAAATAATAAAAAAATATCAATATGGCCCCCACATACTTGAACAAAAAAAAGGTTTGGACACCCCTGAACTAGAGCATCAAAAGTATAGATATTTTGATTTGAGAATCGATATTAGAGCAGAAAGATCTGGTATCGGCGGTGTCAATATTTCAGTATAGATCTACACATCAGTAATTCCTGTCGTTGCTGCATTATTGCCACGAAAACCAAATTAATTTCAAAATAAAAGTCCCCTAACCTCACTCGTAATGTGTAATGCACTTCTCCTTCTCATCGGTTCGTCCACAAACCCCCCCCCCCCCCCCCCCCCCCTGCCCGTCACTGGGCTTGGCGGATGATCTCAAGCAAAATGACTCACAGATCAATACCCTAATAGACACCCACTCTGCCCCAATCAGGTAATCAAAACGCTCGCTTGACCGGCTGCACTTAGCTGGAAAAACATGCATCTATTCTAGAGCGACAAACAAGACGTAACCCCTAAAAAGGAGATGTGGATGGGGGTGAATACTCCCAGCTCTCTGGTATTGATCCATGTGCTGATGCTAAGTGGCTCAAAAAGCCTCCATGGCATCATTTTACCATTACACCCATAATGGATTCCCTGCCCCCATACTTTACACCAACACACTATTAGAAAGTGACGCTTATGGAAAAACATACAGGAGATAATATTAGCTGAGAGGTAAATAACAACAACACACTGTATGTACCTGTAGTACTTTAATAGTTCCCACAATGTAAACACAATAAAACAAAGCAATTTGTTGATTAATAAAAATAATAAATAATGTTCACATATCCACACATTTTAATACATACATTGTCACCATACGGACTTCATTGCAGAGATATAATTTTCACAATAATAATAATAACATACTGTTTAAAGTACAATTTTTGCTAATTAATTGTTAGCGCAAACAGGTGTTCCGCATGTACTGTAATGCGTTGGCGAACCTCTTATTTGTTCATATGCTGAAACTGTTTTTCCCTGAAGAAATAATACACATAAAAAAATATTTGTTACAGGGTGAAACTGAAACTTAGTAACATTTGACAAAGGTAACCATTTTACCTGGTAAACATAACACTTGACAAAGGGTAATTGGAAGGTGAGTCACTTTAAACATCATAACGTTAGCATTCTTACTTGTCAAACAGGTGTAAAAAGAAGTTAACTTCAAATGTAAAATAAAATAATAATTAAAAAAACTGCACTTTTACTGTATTTTCCGGACCATAAGGCGCACCTAAAATAATCCCCCCCCTCCAAACTCGACAGTGCGCCTTATAACCCGGTGCGCCTAATGTACGGAATAATTCTGGTTTTGCTTACCGACCTCGAAGCAATTTTATTTGGTACATGGTGTAATGATAAGTGTGACTAGTAGATGGCAGTCAAACATAAGAGATATGTGTAGACTGCAATATGATGGCAATATGACTCAAGTAAACAACACCAACATTTTATATGTTCCACTGAAAATAAAGAACATTACACACGGCGCTCAAAAATCCATCAAAATGTTTTAGTACGACTTTGGTAAGCTATGAAGCCGCACCGCTTGATGGATTGTACTGTGCTTCAACATACGAGTATTATTATGGAGTGTGTATAAGGTAAGACATATTATCTGGCGTTTTGTTTCGCAATGTTATGCAAAAGCAACTTTTCTTACCTTCTGGTACCTGCTGATCTGTATTTGGGATTTGCATACATCCTGAAAAATTGCGCGGTTCGCCTTTGTAGTCCGTGCCAACACCATAGTCGATAAGCTTCTTCTTTTTCTCTATCTTCTTGTTATGGGACATTCATCCTCCGCTGTTGCCATTTCTAATATAAAGTAGTGTAAAGTTCTTACTTATATCTGTCAGTAAACTCGCCATGAAAGCGCTAAAACATACCGGTGTAGTGAGTTTACATTATTCACCCAAGGAACTTTAGTTATTAGAGAGTTCCGGTCGGACGTTTTTTCACGGGATACATTTCCGGCCTTGTTGTTGTTTCCTGATGAGGAGATGCTGCTCTATTATTGATTTAAGTAAAGTCTGAATGTCATTCAAACCGTTAGCTCCATCTTTTGACACTTCTTCCACTCCCGTCCTTGCACACTACACCACTTCAACAAAGATGACGGGGAGAAGACGCTGTCGAAGGTGAGCCACATAAATAAGACCGCCCACAAAATGGCGCATCCGGAAGCGACTGTCAGAAAGCGGCTTGAAGATGATCTGTAAAACATAATCTATGCAACATTTTGACCAAAGAACCACCATTAGATGTTATGTAGACCACAAGGAAGTGTTTTCAATTTAGAACAAATAAATAATAATATGACTCCTTTAATGCGCTCCATAATCCATTGCGCCTTATATATGAAAAAAGATAGAAAATAGACCATTCATCGGCAGTGCACCTTGTAATCCGGTGCGCCCTTGTGGTCCGGGAAATACGGTACTTTGATAAGTAAGGCTACTAGGCTACTACATTTTAATGTTGGTCATTATGGTGGTACTTGGAGAGACAAAATGGTTGACAGTAGCTAAGATCAATAGTCAGATATGTACAGTAGGTACAGTATATTCTCATGTTTCAAGTTGTGGCAGGTCAAGTTTTGTTTTTGTCTGAGCTTGTACTCGTCAGTCAGGTTTTCCACAGTGGACGGGTACTCGTTGGCCCGCATGCATGCTAATGAAGTCCGTAGATCAGAAACCGAGCAGCCTGTCTGCAAGAGACCTGACCTCTGCGGTTCTTTGTCAGAGCTTTGCATCGGACCCCGTGAAGGAAAGGTGAGCTCGGACTGACAGAAGGCTCCAATTAGCATGAACAGATGCAAAGGCATTCACACACTTCAACCTGCAGGCGGACACTAGACCCACATTAGTGACAAGCACCGTCTTGATCCATTTGTTTTAATGAAGGCTTTATAGGAGATGGCCGTGCTTGTATTAACTGTTGAGGCCGAGGCAGCTCGATACAAGTCACATTTTATTCATTTTATATGATTCCGTTTAATTAAGTATTGTGAGTGGGTGTTTTATCACTAGTGGTTAATTACCCTCACTTACGGGGGACATGTCTTGAATTCCTCTGAGGGGATGATGAAGTGCAGCAAGAACAGTCTGTTTTAGCTATAACAGCCTACTATCAAAATGACTATGTGTCGCAGGCTGAAGCAAATCTTTTTTTTTTTTTTTTTTTTTTTTTTTAATGTCCTGTCCAGCTTCTCAGGCAAATCATATAGTTGATGTAGATGTTCATATCGGCTGTTCAGATTTACTTTACAAAAGAGAAGTGTAGGATACTTCTGTTGTTGCCTTATTTGTATTCGACTTTATTTAATGTATTTATATTATCATTTGGTGCAGCCGGGCCGGAGCAGGAGGGGATAGAAAGAGAAAAAAAGGAATTGTGGGGACAAGCGGGGGATTAGACAGAGAGACAAAAACAACAACAGCAAACACAACAACAACAACAACAGAGCAACATCAGCAAATACGACATGTACAAATATGATGGTAAAAGTAATAGCAAATAAGCAGTTAGCGAAAATAAAAAATAATACAGAAATGACAATGAGCATTATTACACTAAAAATGGAGCAATACAAATACCAATAGAAATAGTGCTATTGATAATGAACAATACCAATACTTTACCTTTATTATCAACAATACAGTTGTTCAAATGCAACAATACATATATGTAATGATAACTTGAGATACGAAAGAATGCAGAAAAATGGAGGGGAAGAAAGAGAAGCAACCTACATTAACCTTGTAGATTGTTATAGTAACAATAGGTTAAGCTTTGTCAGAGTGCCATGTGTTATACCCAGTTTACCCTAGGGCAACAACATTAATATATGTTTGATGAAACGTGATTATGTGCATGAGTGTATGTGTGCATATGTACTTGTATATGTACATTATGTGTATATCTGTGTTTGTACAGTGAATGTATATGTACAGTATGTGTATACGTGTGTTTGTACCGTGAATGTATATGTATAGTATGTGTATGTGTGTGTTTGTACAGTGAATGTATATGTACAGTATGTGTATACAGTATGTGTGTTTGTACAGTGAATGTATATGTACAGTATGTGTATATGTGTTTGTACAGTGAGTGTATATGTACAGTATGTGTATATGTATGTTTGTACAGTGAATGTATATGTACAGTATGTATATGTGTATGTTTGTATAATGAATGTGCGTGTGGATGTACGAACTTTGAGTGTGTAAATATGTACTGTATTTGTATATGTATGTGGGAGCGTAGGTACCTATGTATGTGTGTATGTATGTATGTGAGTATATGTGAATTTGTGTGTACAATACATTTCTTGCAAATCTTTTTTGACAGAAATGTTGAAATGTAATATTTATTCTACACATTTTTACAACATTAGAAACCATTAGTAAATCAGAGGCTACTCAGAAGGTGAGATAACTCCTGGAAATTACTGGCTTTTAATGGCCAAAGGTATAGATGTGTGTGTCCAAGTTGAAGGAAACTGCAGGCGGTCTTCTTTTGATAGATTTATTACAATCTTTGGCAAGCCAGGTAATTTTTGCTGTGGTCTGGAACAACATGGCACACAAACAACTATCAGAAATGCAGCCAAAATTACATACATATAATGTTTCATGAGACATGTAAAACTAAATTATATACAAAGAGGATAAAATTAAAGGATATTAAAGGAGCTCAAATATACCTACAAATGAGGCATAATGATGCAATACGTACATACAGCTAGCCTAAATAGCATGTTAGCATTGGTTAGCTTGCAGTCATGCATTGACCAAATATTCCTGATTAGCACTCCAACAAGTCAATAACATCAACAAAGCGCACCTTTGTGCATCACACACAGTATAAAACATTTGGTGGACAAAACGATGTTCACCAAATACTCTCATCAGTGAAGCATACACACAACATATTAAACAGTGGGCTTTCTAACAATTGGGAAGGTTTGTGTCAATTTTGTCCTCATACAAAAAAACATACTAAAACAAAAAATATATTTTTCCCCCATCTTTTTCCATTTTCAATACTTTTAAAAAAATGCTCCAGGGAGCCACTATGGCGGCACTAAAGAGCCGCAGGCAGCTGGAGAGTCGCGGGTTGCTGACCCCCGCCATAGACCCACATTTATATGTGTTGGTTGGGGGTAAAACTCCTAAAAGTTTTGAGTGGGATGTTTGGTTCCAAACATAATAGGAAGCAGATGCCTCGTCAATAATGGGGACTTTTGTGCGATTGACTCTAGATTTAGGTGAAGTACTACAAGTTTTAAAATGGGGCAATTACCCCTTTTGTACTGCAGCCGGTTCGGAGTAGGATTTTAGCACTTACGTCACCTCTGAGTTTTTTTTGGTTCAAATAAAACTCCAAAACATTGTTGGTACAGCAATCTGAACCTTTTTGTACAATGAAGTGGGCGGGGTTACCGCTAGTAAACTCCATCTTGTTTTTGTAGCAACAAACTTTTTATGTGAATGTAATGGAAAACACCACCAAATCCTGGACGCCCGACGTTTATTTGGACACTCGCGTAAGTTGTACAGAAATTCGGATACAAGAACCCGGCGAAATTTAGAAAGCATCGCTGCTGCCACCTTGTTCACTCCTTTGACCAAATCAACTACAAACTAAAAAATCTTAAAAAGGAATATCAAAACCATTAGCATTATTTCGAACACCTCAACATAGTTTTTTAGGGACAGGCCAGGGCCCTTGCTATCTGGGCCACAAGTACGACAATGGCTAAATGCGAACACTAGAAGCCACAAGCCAAACCGAAGACCCCAACACTGCAAAACTGACCCAACTGACCCAGCGGTATAGCTCGGTTAGTAGAGTGGCCGTGCCAGCAACTCTAGCGTTCCAGGTTCGATCCCCGCTTCCGCCATACTAGTCACTGCCGTTGTGTCCTTGGGCAAGACACTTTACCCACCTGCTCCCAGTGCCACCCACACTGGTTTAAATGTAACTTAGATATTGGGTTTCACTATGTAAAGCGTTTTGAGTCACTAGAGAAAAAGCGCTACATAAATATAATTCACTTCACTTCACATCTAGACTCCTGTAAGTTGTATTTGTTCATTTTGATAATGTGTTGAATAATAACTAACCACATAGTTTTGTTTGTAAAGGTGTTGGCTTTTTGTTAGATTTAGCAAGGTAGCTTCCTATAGTTGAATGAATGAAAGCATCGCCACGCTCATCTTATCCATTTGTGCTAGCAGAATAGTTTCATTGTCAACCTATAATAAGTAAGAAATAACAATGATATTGTGCACGACTGCTGCATATAAAGATGATTCATATTCTGTTTGAAAATAGTTTTTTATCTTTGTATCAAGATGCACTGGTGATTAAGCGATCGACCATCTTCTCCTTTGCTACATTTTCCCCATCAACAACCAGTTCACTGAAACGAAAATCCTGACAGACCTGAAGTGTATAACCAAGTAATGAAGTATAATAGTCTATTGCTGCTAGCTGCACTACTGGAAATATTTTTTTATACAAAGCAAAAAGTAAGAATCATAATGAAGAACTTCTGCAATGTTTGATGGAGGCAGAAGACAAGACACAAGCTAAAAAAAAAACAGGTGGCCTTGGAAAGGATAGAGGCAGAAACAGCAGCAATGGTGTCTGTCCTCGGTTGTCTTGTCAATGATGGATTAGCATGTCATCAGTCAGAGCAATGAAGAACAAGTACCAACTCATGAGGAAATCCCCCCAAATGTAAATGTGTTGGTTGAGGGTAAAACTCCTGAGAGTTTTGTGCGGGATATTTAGTTCCAGGAAGCAGAATTGTTGTTAGCAACGGATGCTTTTGTGCGATTGACTCCATGATTGGGCAAAGTACTGCAAGAGTCAGAAATGGACAACTACGTGGTACATGGGCCTTCCCGGACCACAAGCTATCTCTGTAAGATTCTATGGTCTATGTGCACGTTTCCCATCTATTGCTTGTATTCTGTCACGTGACTTCTTCCCAGTGGTGGTCAACCAAGCCAAGATGGCTGTTGTACAGCAAGCAGCGTGCGAAATACCCGACTACAAAAGACGCTTAAAGGCCTACTGAAATGAGATTTTCTTATTTAAACGGGGATAGCAGGTCCATTCTATGTGTCATACTTGTTCATTTCGCGATATTGCTATATTTTTGCTGAAAGGATTTAGTAGAGAACATCGACGATAACGTTTGCAACTTTTGGTCGCTGATAAAAAAGTCTTGCCTGTACCGGAAGTAGCGTGACGTCACAGGTTGTGGAGCTCCTCAAATCTGCACATTGTTTACAATCATGGCCAGCAGCAGCGAGAGCGATTCGGACCGAGAAAGTTACGATTACCCCATTAATTTGAGCGAGGATGAAAGATTTGTGGATGAGGAAAGTGAGAGTGAAGGATTAGAGGGCAGTGGAAGCGATTCAGATAGGGAATATGCTGTGAGAGGCGGGTGGTACCTGATATTCAGCTGGGAATGACTAAAACAGTAAATAAACACAAGACATATATATACTCTATTAGCCACAACACAACCAGGCTTATATTTAATATGCCACATAACAAACACCTCCCCCCTCCCGTCCATATAACCCGCCAATACAAATCAAACACCCGCACAACACACTCAATCCCACAGCCCAAAGTACCGTTCACTTCCGCAAACTTCATACAGCACATATACACTACCGTTCAAAAGTTTGGGGTCACCCAAACAATTTTGTGGAATAGCCTTCATTTCTAAGAACAAGAATAGACTGTCAAGTTTCAGATGAAAGTTCTCTTTTTCTAGCCATTTTGAGCGTTTAATTGACCCCACAAATGTGATGCTCCAGAAACTCAATCTGCTCAAAGGAAGGTCAGTTTTGTAGCTTCTGTAACAAGCTAAACTGTTTTCAGATGTGTGAACATGATTGCACAAGGGTTTTCTAATCATCAATTAGCCTTCTGAACCGATGAGCAAACACATTGTACCATTAGAACACTGGAGTGATAGTTGTTGGAAATGGGCCTCTATACTCCTATGTAGATATTGCACCAAAAACCAGACATTTGCAGCTAGAATAGTCATTTACCACATTAGCAATGTATAGAGTGTATTTCTTTAAAGTTAAGACTAGTTTAAAGTTATCTTCATTGAAAAGTACAGTGCTTTTCCTTAAAAAATAAGGACATTTCAATGTGACCCCAAACTTTTGAACGGTAGTGTACTTCCCCAAAGTCACGTACGTGACATGCACATAGCGGCACGCACGTAAGGGCAAGCGATCAAATGTTTGGAAGCCGCAGCTGCATACTCACGGTAGAGCGTATCCAACTCAAAGTCCTCCTGGTAAGAGTCTCTGTTGTCCCAGTTCTCTACGTGTTTGCGTTGCTGCAGCCGTCCGCTAATACACCGCTTCCCACCTACAGCTTTCTTCTTTGCTGTCTTTATTGTTCATTAAACAAATTGCAAAAGATTCACCAACACAGATGTCCAGAATACTGTGGAATTTTGCGATGAAAACAGACGACTTAATAGCTGGCCACAATGGTGTCCCAAAATGTCCGCTACAATCCGTGATGTCACGCGCAAACGTCATCATACCGAGACGTTTTCAGCAGGATATTTCGCGGGAAATCTAAAATTGCACTTTACTAATCCAACCCGGCCGTATTGGCATGTGTTGCAATGTTAAGATTTCATCATTGATATATAAACTATCAGACAGCGTGGTCTGTAGTAGTGGGTTTCAGTAGGCCTTTAAGTCTTCCTGCAAAAAGCAGATACGAGCAAAAAAATCCAGCTATGCAATGAAATAAAACCCTGTACTTAATTAAAAAAAGATTTGTTGAGTGATCTCAAGGATTATACGTCGTTCGAATTCCCAGATATATCGGACTATTGGTGGACGCCATTCTACACGACAAAACAGATGAAAACTTGGAAAAGCATGGAGGTCTACAACTTTCTTTGTGTGTGGCTGGGTCAAGGAGATTGGTATCAAGACTCTCCCCGACTCTGCTCCCTTGGATTGGAGTGTGAGCTGCTTTTCTCGTCGTTGTTTCGTAAAATCTTGCACTCTTCCGCCCTTTTTGATAACCTCTCGAGGAACTCTAAAGAAATGTGTATCTTTTTCGCGATTTGAACGATTTCTACGGCCTTAAAAAAAAAAAAAAAAGCATAGGGCATTTTTTTCTTCGAGAAAGGCTAAATGGCACATAGTTCCAATTTAGAACAGAGCTAACTTGACCACCACGCATATTTAATGTGCGGGACGTGAGAAGGACGTGATGTCAGTAAAAGCTTAGCATTTAGACCCAAGTTAAAATCTGGGTCAAGAGTACTCCTCAGAGTAAGGCTGCAGCTAACGATTATTTTTCTATCGATTAATCTATAGATTATTTTTTTCGACTAATCGGTTAATCTATAGATTATTTTTTTCCGGTTAATCTATAGATTATTTTTCCTTTTACCGATTATTTTTTTATTCAAAATGAAGATGAAAAAATAAATGTAGGCCAGTTTTTTCAAAAGGCATGGCTTTTATTTACAAAAAAAAAAGAAGTATGGCCACTCAGTCAACATTGACAACAACATGACTAAATATTCTGTAACAATGTAAACATTTAAAACTTTTAACATTTAACAAAATTAAAAGTAGCTTATTTGCTTTTTAATGTGCAAATATAAAAGTCAACATCCAGTGCAAATCTTAATATCCTGCAATAGTATAAGCATTTCAAAAGTAAAAGTATTGCTTATTTTGCTTTAAAATGTGCAAAAATAAAGATAAACATCCAATACAAAAAAGTGCAAAACGAAATATTCTGTAACAACAGTGTAAACATTTCAACAAAAGTGAAAGTATTGCTTATTTGCTAAAATGTGCAAAAATAAAGATAAACATCCAATACAAAAAAGTGCCAATCTAAATATTCTGGAGCACTGTAAACATTAAGTATTATTTTTAAAATGTGCAAAATAAACATCTAGTCCAACACAGTACACAATAACCAATTCTACTCATTCCAGTGAGTGACTAACAGTTGTAATGAAGAAAGGTTAGCATGTCTACATGCTCTGGTTCTTTTCTTGTTTACAATATTCCCAGCAGCTGAAAATAGGCGCTCAGAAGGGGTCGATGTGGCTGGAACTGAGAGGTAATTAGCCTTCACCTCAAACCAGGACTGCGAGTGAGCTGAGCTGCAGTTTAAGTTTCTAGAAGGTTAATGGGCTCATAGTGATGTTACTAGTAGTTGACTGGGAGGTGTTTATTATCATTTGGGGAGAGTCCGCTGCCTGATGCTCACCTGCTAAACACCTATCTGCTCCACGCTGAAGCGCTGACTACATGCGCTCTGAATACGCACTGCTGACTGGCTGATAATGCTTTGTGTGTACCAATCAGATGGTTGTGTGGGTGGGACAATGCTGCGTGCTGAGACAGAGGCAGTAGGAGCAAAGCAGCTTGTTAACACTTTAGCTTTAGCTTAGAAACTCGTTGGGTACACCCCCGTACCGAACCGAAAGCCCCGTACCAAAACGGTTCAATACAAAACACGTACCGTTACACCCCTAGCAGATACAAATGACACATTCATGTTTTTGTGTAATGATGACAACGTATACTCGTGCGGACGATTGAATAGTTGATGGTTGATGGTTTTCTTTTCAAATGTTCGTTCATAGCCGTTGTGCTGCTATGATAGGCCATTTCCGCTCGACACAGCGTGCATACAACAACATTATTAGGCCGTTTATTGAAATACTCCCACACTTTTGACGACTTTTGGCGTGATTTTTCCCCCTCGCTCGCATCGTCTGCTTTGATCGTCTGCATTGCGCTTCGCCATGACGGTAGTGTGACGTAAATATGCGACGCGTCGACGCACAAAAACGGCGTCGACGTATTTACGTAACCGATGACGTCGAAGACGTCGACTACGTCGACGCGTCGTTTCAGCCTTACCTCAGAGGTTCTGTGACGAATGGCGTCAGAAGTAGGACACTTGTAGTCACAAGCCCATTTTCAGTGTGACTTTGCTTTTGGAACGACTGAAAGCTTTGACAAAGAAAAATATGTTTAAAAAAAGTAAAGTTACAGGGTCAAGTAGTAGAGTTTTAGTGATGACAGATATCCCCACTGAGCTAACATCATAGAGATTGGTTTTGAGACAGCATATAACTAGGCCTTGAATTACAGCTGCTACGAGACAATAGTCTAAAAAAATAACAAGAAGGGCTTGGACTGCCGCCTGGAGCCATCCCAGCTTTCAAAGCACATAAAAATACATCTAATAAACCACGTCTAGTTATGGCCAAGGTGATCGTTTTCCACAGAAAGACCATTCCACAGCATTTCTACAAGAATTTTTATGTGCGTTCTTTGATTTAATCAGTGGCGAGGTATTCAATGGGTTGCTATATACTGGACACTGTACGAAACTACAACTTTAATAAAGGGTATATTTATCACCACTCCCCCAAGATAGAGAGATACACTCAACTTCCTGCTCTTTTGACCACACCATACAGTATAATAACACCAGCATAGAGCAGATTAAGAAAACAATATAGGGATTATTATTATAATTGCAATGTTCAAAATCATACTCAATTGTAATGAGAAGAGGCTGCTCTGGGAGTGAGGGTTTAGTGCAGATGTCCTCAGTTCCCAAAGGACAAAGTAGTCCTGTTTTGACATTTGCAGTGTAACGTGAAATGTCTCGCAATTGGATGGACGTCACGAAACTTGGTACAAACATTTGCTTTTATATTACCTTTAATCACCTGTCAAGTTTTTTTATTGAAAGGTACTTCCCCAGGTGTTTCCATGATTACTTACTTCTTGAAAATATTAACAGTGAAACGTTATGTTGTTTGAGTGTGTATTTTAGAAGTGGACTAATATACGCAGCGATGCAGACAAACACACGTCACAAGTGAATCACAGTTCTGTACTAAATATACGGAACATATTAAATAGTAAGAAATGCCAACCCAGGTGTCCTTAAAGGCCTACTGAAATGAGATTTTCATATTTAAACGGGGATAGCAGATCCATTCTATGTGTCATACTTGATCACTTCGCGATATTGACATATTTTTGCTGAAAGGATTTAGTAGAGAACATCGACGATAAAGTTTGCAACTTTTGGTCGCTGATAAAAAAAAAGCCTGTACTTGCCTTGCCTGTACCGGAAGTAGCGTGACGTCACAGGTTGAAGAGCTCCTCACATCTGCACATTGTTTACACCAGCAGCGAGAGCGATTCGGACCGAGAAAGCGACGATTACCCCATTAATTTGAGCGAGGATGAAAGATTTGTGGATGAGGAAAGTGAGAGTGAAGGATTAGAGTGCAGTGCAGGACGCCAGGGTGTATCTTTTTTCGCTCTGACCGTAACTTAGGTACAAGGGCTCATTGGATTCCACACTTTCTCCTTTTTCTATTGTGGATCACGGATTTGTATTTTAAACCACCTCGGATACTATATCCTCTTGAAAATGAGAGTCGAAAACGCGAAATGGACATTCACAGTGACTTTTATCTCCACGACAATAAACAGAAGAAACATGCCCCTGACTGGAAGGATAGACCGAAGATCAACAATACTATTATTACTTCTACTATCAGGAGACACTGAACTAAACCCTGGACCTGTAACCACACGGTTAATGTTGTCCAGCCTGGCGAAGCCTAGCAATGCTGTTGCTAACGACGTCATTGAAGCTAACTTAGCTACGGGACCTCGACAGAGCTATGCTAAAGACATTAGCTCTCCACATACGCCAGCCCTCATCTGCTCATCACCACCTGTGCTCACCTGCGTTCCAGCGATCGACGGCGCGACGAAGGACTTCACCCGATCATCGGTGCGGTCGGCGGCTAGCGTCGGATAGCGCGTCTGCTATCCAACTCAAAGTCCTCCTGGTTGTGTTGCTGCAGCCATCCGCTAATACACCGATCCCACCTACAGCGTTCTTCTTTGCAGTCTCCATTGTTCATTAAACAAATTGCAAAAGATTCACCAACACAGATGTCCAGAATACTGTGGAATTTTGCGATGAAAACAGACGACTTAAGCTGGCCACCGTGCTGTTCCAAAATGTCTGCTTCAACCCGTGACGTCACGCGCAAACGTCATCATACCGAGACGTTTTCAGCCGGATATTTCCCGGGAAATTTAAAATTGAACTTTATAAGTTAACCCGGCCATATTGGCATGTGTTGCAATGTTAAGATTTCATCATTGATGTATAAACTATCAGACTGCGTGGTCGGTAGTAGTGGGTTTCAGTAGGCCTTTAAAGAGGAACTGCACTTTTTGGGGGAATTTTGCCTGTCATTCACAATCCCTATGTGAGACAAGAACATATATGTACAAAATCCAAAACCATTGAAGTTGGCACGGTGTGTAATTCGTAAATAATAACAGAATACAATTATTTGCAAATCCTTTTCAAATTATATTCAATTGAATAGACTGCAAACACAAGATATTTTATGTTCGAAATGAGAAACTTTTTTTTTTTTTTTTGTAAATAATCATGAACTTAGAATTTAATGGCAGCAATACATTGCAAAAAAGTTGGCACATGGGCAATTTTACCACTGTGTTACATGGCCTTTCCTTTTAACAACACTCAGTAAACGTTTGGGAAAATTTGGCAACTTCACTCATTATAGGTTTTGTACATTACCCAGAAGGCTTAGTAGATCTTATCTAAATTGGAAGATACGAACATCCTATCGGTCAGCAGTCCATTGTTTTATTATGTTCTTAGATTGTATTTCTTGTTTAGCACTAGGCAATATTGCTATTTACTGGATCTGCTTATCGCTTAGCTTCTAAAACTTGTAGCTCATCCTCCAAATATTCAGGCTCAGAAATAGAAAATTGTGGATCATCATTTGTCCCAAAGTTGTCTTTGTTGTCTCTCATGAAGTCTAACACAATTAGTAGTTGTTGTTGTTGTAGAAGGGAAAAGCATTGTGATGCGTCTGTGAAACTAATACGCCACCATATGCTTAAAATGATCAAAATATGTAAATATTACACGTTATTATGAATGTTACCACATTACATATATACTTACAGCATGTATATAAAACATTGATGAAGGTTTTTGGAGGTTTTTTAGAGCGCTTTATAGGTGGAATAGAACAAATACCATTTCATCCATTGTTAGCTGACTCTTGCCGGAGTTTATACACGAGTTACAATGTGTGTAAAAAGAAAAACATATGTGCTTGTCTCACACATTGAAGGATGGACAAAAAGTGCAGTTCCCCTTACAAGGGCTGGATTGGGTTTGTTTGATGAGGTTCGACAGCAAGTTCCCACTTCTGACACCAGCTGTCAATAAACTCTAAGTAGCTTTCACTCCAATTTGAAAATCAGTAACAGTCATTGTAGCAGTTTTTGCAGCAAAGTATTCATAACAAAATCTACAATTTCTAAACAATTTTTAGGGGAACTGCACTTGTTTTGGAATTGTGCCTATCCTTCACAAGAGAGACAAGAAGACAAAAGTTTTTTGTTTTTTTTTGTAGTCTTATTTGTTATAATCGGCTCATTCTTGGTGGCTAGCAATGCAGCTAATGGAATCAATCTATTCTGCCTCTAAATCTCTTAAAAATCGCATTTAAAAACTGCCAACAATACTTCATTTACATTCCGTAACCTTTACAATAACCAAGCTGTATCAACATTGTTACTGTAAGACCGAACACTGAGAAACTCTTTTTTTTATTTGCGATGTAACACATAGCCTTGCTACGGCATATAACGGCATTAGCCATAAAATAGCTACTGCGTCAACAGCTGATTAGCTTTTACGTTTGTAATGCACAACGCAATGCGATAGGACACAATCTGTATTGACTGAAAAACATGAACAATCATATTACAGAGTCTGTAAAGTTTTAGTCCATATTTCCATATTACAGCGTACTGTTTTTGATTGATTGAGACTTTTATTAGTAGATTGCACAGTACAGTACATATTCCGTACAATTGACCACTAAATGGTAACACCCGAATAAGTTTTTCAACTTGTTTAAGAATCTGTAAAGTTTTAGTCCATATTTCCATATTACAGCATACTGTTTTTGATTGATTGATTGAGACTTTTATTAGTAGATTGCACAGTACAGTACATATTCCGTACAATTGATCACTAAATGGTAAAACCCGAATAAGTTTTTCAAGTTGTTTAAGTTGGGGTCCACTTAAATCAGGGGTGTCCAAACTTTTTCAATCGAGGGCCGCACACTGAAAAATCAAAGCAAGCGGGCCATTTTGATTTTTTTTTTTTTTTTTTAAAAACAATGGAATATACTGTATGTATAAAAAATATACATTCAGGCCTCCACTCAGGCTTGATCCCGGGGACCCCAAAGGGTTTAGGTTAAAAAATATATTAAAAATGTGTCATTAATTAGTATTATTATTATTATTATTATTATTCAAAGTTTAAATATCTAGATCAACATTAGGTTTATCTGTCAATATAACGTTGTTTTTTTTAAAGATTTAAGTTGTATGCCCTTTTTGTCAAAGAAAACCCAAAATATGCAATATTTTCCCCCAATAAAATTTTAAAGTGGAACATTTCAGATTATATAATAATTGGAGCTCATAACATAACATAACAACTTTGATTTTAATTTATTATTTTTTGAGCAATGACACTTAAAAAAAAATAAAATCAAAAGTCCCACTAAAATTATTGGGGATCCAAAAGGGTCCTGCTCAGTAAAGTGTTAAAAAATAAATCATAATTGTCTTTAAAACTGTTAACACAATAGTCTTGAGATCAACTTCATATCTATCCGTCAATTATAACTTTTATTGTTGTTTATTATGTTCCTTGTTGGTTCGTTTTAGGCCCTTCTTTAAAAAACTAAAAAACAAACATAGTTTTTTATATGGCAAACACAAAATATGCAACATTTTCCCCAAAAATATCTCAAAGTGGAATATTTAATGTGACGTAATTGGAGCCTTGAATAGGTTAATAATTCATAATAACATTGTTTTTGATTCATTAGTATTTTTTAAAGAAAGAAACAGCCTGCATGACAGCTTAGTGTTATTAGAGTCAACATAGCAACATTTTCTTGCCACCTGTTTGCTCTTTTATATCACTTTTTATGTTTTTTTATTCTTTTTAATCGTATTTTTAGAATGTGCCGTGGGGCCGTTAAAAAAATTACCTGTGGGCCGCAAATGTCCCCCTGGGCCTCACTTTGGACACCGCTGACTTAAATCAATTCATGGTATGTACTATAGTAATGACAAGCATCGTGTGCTGCCTTTATCATGATTAATATTATAGTGACTCACTCGATGGACAGTTGTCTGTTTGGTCCAGCTGGCCAGGGAAGATTTTTCCAGTTGATTTTGGGTAAGGACGCCATTTATGTCGACATAGCTTGGCTCAAGGTCCACATTTACACCGTCAAGTCACGTCGACCTCACTCTCTCGTCTTAAATCTGCTCCGACGTGTCACCCTCTGTTCGTGCTCACTTCTATAACCAGCAGTTCATCATCGCTATATTCAGCTTCAAAAAGATAAGGTTGGGAATCATCATTTGTTCGAAAATAGTCGTCTTCGTTGTTTGTTACCAAGTCTGCCATGATTACAACACACTCGCGTTTGTTTCCAGAAGTATGAACACACATTTGTTGCAAAAAGTCGGAAGAGCGCTGCTATGGAAACGGAAATAAATGCGTGGAGGAAAGAAGTTCTAGTAATGTTTAAAATGACAAAAATAGGGTAAATATTGTACATATTACATGTTGTTATAAACATGTCTGTTACTACATTATACATATACTTGCAGTGGGTACATAACAGGTTGACAGAGGGTTTTGAAGTTGTTTTTAGAGGGCTTTGAAGGCTACAATGGTGACTCCCGTTAGCCACATCTTGCAAGCCTTTTTTTTTAATCATCTTTAGGATACTAAAAATCAGACATTTGTGTTATTGTCTCCCATAATGACTGTGAACAATAAGCAACATTTTTTTTAAAGTGCTGTTACCTTTTAAGGCCTTCTAACTGGACACACCATACAGCCTCAAGTAGTCTTTAGTCAAATTGGAACCTTGTAGTAGTCAGTTCAGCAGTTTATTGTAGTATAGTAGTCATGGTTAAATCCTATGGACGACCCATCCCACTTTTGACACCACACATTTTTGACAGACCTACCTTCAAACCTAGATTTTAATCAAACAATATAATGCAACCCTGAATTGAAGGCCCCTTCAGATAGTGCAAAATGTGTCTGATATTTTTGACTAAAAGGTTTAGAAATCTCCTGTATCTGGGTGACAACCTCATGCTGTCATCATTTGCTGCATTTCTATTTTCACAAGCTGTTCCGAAACGTGTCAGCACTTTTGGATTACAGGTTTTTCTATGCAGCCTGCTCGTCTCCCTAATCATATGCAAATAAGACCTTTTTAATCTCACACCAGGAATGAGCTACAGTAAAACAACCCCCCCGAACCCCTCCTTGTCCATCATCTTTGGCTGTGCTGTGTACTATTACATCACTGTGACATTTCCCAAGTGGGAAATTCATTTTTCATGCCTCTAAGATCTTCATGCAAAGATGCTACCCCTACAGTACGGTAAAGAAGCGTTGCCTAATAGAGCTGGATTATCTATTGTATTCAGTTCATGCAGCTGGGTATGGACTTGAGTTGGCGTGTTTAATGAAGCTGTGGTTATGGCTCCTAAGCGGACAGCCATCCGCCATCGAGCCCCCCGGACACGCTCCTGTCTCCCGCGTTAGCCGGCACACATCAATCATCTTCAGGATGTAATCATCCCACAGATGACGGCCCTCCGGTACGGGAGTCTCCCGGCTCTCGCTCGTTGACAACCCCACCGCGTAGACATGACTCATCGTTTCGGCAAACAAAAGTCTCACAAATGTTTCTCTTGCTTCCCCAACCTCTCTTTTTTCGGAACATAAAACAAAGATGGCGAGCCTACTGTCTGGTGGTAATTTCCCAGGAGTGAAAGCCATTCGGCGGCACTCGGCTGTGTCTAATTTGTCGGGGAAGGTGTTGGAGAAGTGCTCAAGAATGGTGGATGCCCGTGTTTAGTCGCACGTGAAATCTCACTCAGCCCCGCCAACCTCAATTTTATGCTTTGTTTTTGTGCATAAACGCCGCATATCTCCCAGCTTTTACCAATTCCCCAAGTGTGCTAACGTGAATGGATAATGCGACAGATACATGTTTTCCTACACATGTCCCGGTAATGATCATATCAGGGTTGCAGGGATTTGACTCCCTCAAAGTTACGCTAACAAGTATCAATCAATATGTAATTACAAGTTGGACAAGTTATTGATAGGCTAAAGATTCCGAAGGAGGCGTCAAGCGATGCATTAAAAAAACAATCAATAACCAATTAATAGCTCAGCCTTATTTTGGCATTGCAAGTTGATCTTGTAGGATCTAACCCTTTGACAATATTCGTTTGTCCTAACATAGACGACTTTAAGGTATAATCCTCAAGCGCACACATACAGTCGCGATCAAAAGTTTACATACACTTGTGAAGGACATAATGTCATGGCTGTCTTGAGTTTCCAATCATTTCTACAACTCTTATTTTTTTGTGATAGAGTGATTGGAGCACAAACGTGTTGGTCACAAAAAACAATCATGAAGTTTGGTTCTTTTATGAATTTATTATGGGTCAACTGAAAATGTGACCAAATCTGCTGGCTCAAAAGTATACATACAGCAATGTTAATATTTGGTTACATGTCCCTTGGCAAGTTTCACTGCAATAAGGCACTTTTGGTAGCCAAGCTTCTGGCAAGCTTCTGGTTGAATTTTTGACCACTCCTTTTGAAAAAATTGGTGCAGTTCAGCTAAATTTGTTGGTTTTCTGACATGGACTTGTTTTTTCAGCATTGTCCACATGTTTAAGTCAGGACTTTGGGAAGGCCATTCTAAAACCTTAATTCTAGCCTGATTTAGCCATTCCTTTACCACTTTTGACGTGTGTTTGGGGTCATTGTCCTCTTGGAACACCCAACTGCGCCCAAGACCCAACCTCCGGGCTGATGATTTTAGATTGTCCTGAAGAATTTGGAGGTAATCCTCTGTGGGGGGGCGTGGCCTGCGGACCTGCAGCAAAGCAGGATGTGCCAGGACCGGCTTCGAGATTAGCGACAGGTGCGTAGATGACACAGCTGAGAGTGTTTGTCTGATCACCTGTCGCTCTGTTAAAGGCAGCAGTCGGGAAGGAGAATGGGTTGTTGATGGTGGAGAGCGAAGCCGAGCGCGAGCGAGACACGACACTGGAGGAAAACCATTCGTGTGCTCACTTGAGGAAAAGACAGCTGCTGAAAAGCACCCAAAAGACTTTGCACATTTTATTGAAAAATAAAACCCTTTTGTAAACCTGGAAAAGCCTGACATGTCGATGATTGGTGGTCCGACAAACTCGGAGGAGGAAGACTTTCACATCCTCCTTTTTCATTGTCCCATGTACTCTCTGTAAAGCACCAGTTATACTGGCAGCAAAACAGGCCCAGAGCATAATACTACCACCATCATGCTTGACGGTAGGAATTGGTGTTCCTGGGATTAAAGGCCTCAAATTTTTTCCTCCAAACATATTGCTGGGTAGTGTGGCCAAACAGCTCAATTGTTGTTTCATCTGACATCATGTAGACAAAGATAAGACCTTCTGGAGGAAATTTCTGTGATCAGATAAAACAAAAATTGAGCTTGTTGGCAGGGCCGGCCCGTGGCATAGGCCGTATAGGCAAATGCTACGGGCGCCGTCCATCAGGGGGCGCCACGCCAGTGCCACAAATGTTGGAGAAAAAAAAAAAAAAAAAAAGTTGGTACTATTATTTCTAAATACATAAAATAATCCCACGTTAATTAAAATGCAAAGTAAAGCCTATTTAATAGAAATATTATTTGTTACAACATTACGCCCCCCCCCCCACCCCCCCCCACCCCCCCACCCCCGCACGGTGCGCCCCCTCCCTTCCCGTATCATGACTCTTTTTGGACGTCACCACATCAAAAAATCAACACAAGATGTCAAAACGGCCAAAACTGGCAGGTGCCCAGGGAAGAAAAAAGAGAAAAGAAGGGGAGGAGAAACGAGAAAAAGACAGAGGTAGCAGGTAGGTAACGTTAGCCTACATGAAATTATTTGTCTGTTACAGAATGTGATAGTAACCTGGCTTTTTAGCATTAAGCTAATGCTACATGATTCGGCAATTGCTAATCAATAAATAGCTAGTTCTGTTTTAACGTCGGGTTAATATTGTGGAGGGGGCTAAATTGTTATGGAAAATAATAATGTAACGTTAGGTAATTACAGTACTCCCTGGTGTACAGTAATTTGTAAGTCATTCTAGTTAATGCAATGTTAAAAAGCATAAATAGAGAACTCTGTAGGATCCCCTTTTTTTGTAATATAGTTGTTAAAGTCATACTGGTTTGATATCTTGTTTTGTGCAGTGCCTTATTTATATTGTATTTTTCATTTATTTTATGCAACTTGTTGACACATTTTATTTTGTGTTTATGTATGTAAAAAATATTGTATTTCATATATTCATTTTTTATTTTTTGTATTCATTTATTTATCCATAGTTTTTTTTAATCTTGTTAACAATTCTGATCGTTAATTTGCTTTCTTTAAGTAAAAAAAAAAGGTCAAAGACAAAGCTATTCGGTTTCTTGTGAGTATATACACTTCACTGCTGATGTGGGGAGGCGCCACCTAAAATCTTGCCTAGGGCGCCAGATTGGTTAGGGCCGGGCCTGCTTGTTGGCCACAACACCCAACAATATGTTTGGAGGAGACATTATGTTCTTTACAAGTGTATGTAAACTTTTGATCGCGACTGTACATACTCATCAATCCGAGTATCAGCTGGCCAATGCACTTCGTCTCATATTCCTTCCAGGCCACTTGCATCCATGTCAGTTTGAGGAGGACTCTGTATTTAATTCACATTGAATTTGAAAAAGCTGTTTTCCAACTTGTTTAAGTCGGGGCCCACGTAAATCAATTCATGGTAAATGTGCAACAAAATATGGCATTGTTTGATTTGACGTGAATCAATACCACGTTGTGTTGACGGAATTTGGTCACTGCCTGTAAAAGTACAGAATTCGGTGCCCAACCTTAACAACGACAATTTACAAATCAGTTATCTCGAAGTAAATTTCTTCTGGCGCATAATTTAAGACCTCAAACCTTGTACAAATAGCCAACGGATTAACACGAGTAGACTTGGTATGTGGCGGCCATTTGTATAGTAGCACCATGCCCCATGGGAAAACCACTGGAAATGTAGGCCTTCAGTGACTTAATGAACAAGTGACGTTATGAAGTCTGTGTCTAACAATAGACAAGCTCGCTGCTGTTTTCTCGATGATTCTATTGGGAAGAATCGTTCCTCTTATTATTTAAAGAAAATGTGAGGCGAGGGAAAGCACTAAATAGGAGCTGCCATCAGAGAGAAATGATGTCGGCGCAGAAGGAATTGAGGGCATGGTGCGGCTCTGACGGGCTATTCAAACCTGAGCGATCCGCTTATCAGTTATGACACACACACACACACACACACACACACACGTGCGCACGCAGGCAGTCAGTCATCGATGATGCATTAGCATGACAATAACGTTTCTCATTTTTACTGCCTTTCCCAAATGGCAGCACAAAGCATTTCAGCCGGAAATACTCCTGGAGACTAGAAGCTCCTCAACGACTCTCAATACGACTGCTGCTATTAAGCAAAGATCTCTCTCTGTTTTAGCGCAGAGTCTGTAAAAGTACAACCATGTTGCTATTTATAATTTCATTTGGTAGAATGATACAATGATGTTCAGGACAAGTACATATCTAAAGCCACACAAATGGCTAAAAAAGTTAAAGCTCGATCCAGGGATGTGAGTACCGTATTTTCCGGACCATAGGGCGCACCGGATTATAAAGCGCACTGCCGATGAGCGGGTCTATTTCGGTCTTTTTTCATACAAAAGGCGCACGGGGTTATAAGGCGCATTAAAGGGGTCATATTAATTTTTTTTTTTCTAAATTGAAAACACTATCTTGTGGTCTACATAACATGTAATGGTGATTATTTGTTCAAAATGTTTCATAGATTACGTTTTACAGACCATCTTCAAGTCGCTTTCTGACAGTAGCTTCAGGATGCAGCATTTTGTGGGCGGTCTTATTTACGTGGCTCACCTATGACAGCGTCTTCTCCCCATCATCTTTGTTGTAGCGGTGTAGCGTGCAACGACGGGAGTGGAAGAAGTGTCAAAAGATGGAGCTAACTGTTTTAATGACATTCAGACTTTACTTAAATCAACAACTGAGCAGAATCTCCTCATCCGTGGCTCACTAGTGCAACAACGCCGGAAATGTGTTCCGTGAAAAAACGTCCGACCGGAACTCTCTAATAACTAAAGTTCCTTGGGTGAATTATGTAAACTCACTACACCGGTATGTTTTAGCGCTTTCATGGCGAGTTTACTGACAGATATAAGTAAGAACTTTACACTACTTTATATTAGAAAAGGCAACAACGGAGAATGAAAGTCCCATAACAAGACGATAGTGAAAAAGAAGAAGCTTATCGACTACGGCATCGGCACGGACTACAGTGGTGGACTTGCTCAAATTTTCGGGATTTATGCAGATCTCAAATACACATCAGCAGGTACCAAATGTTAAGAGGAGTTGGTTTTGCAAAATATTGTTAAACAAAACGCCAGATAATATGTCTGCTAATGGGTGCCATTTTGCGGTCTTTATACACACACCATAGTAACACTTGTATCTCTGACTACGGTAGCCGTAATGGGCCGACAATCCATCAAGCGGTGCGGCTTCAAAGTCATACTAAAACATTTTGACAGATTTTTGAGTTCTTTATTTAATGTTCTTTATTTTCAATGGTCACACTTTTCATTACACCATGTACCAAATAAAATTGCTTTGAGGTCGGTAAGCACAACCAGAATTATTCCGTACATTAGGCGCACCGGGTTATAAGGCACACTGTCGATTTTTGAGAAAATGAAAGGATTTTAAGTGTGCCTTACAGTCGGAAAAATATGGTACCCTTTGTGAAAGAAATAGGAACATTTCTATCAGCACAAAGTGTTGCCACGCAAACCCCGAAATACATTTTTGAAAATCAAGACTACATTTCTTGCAATTGGGTTCATTTTCACACTATGTTTTACCCTTAGGTTTATTCTCATTTCCCAACCCCATTTACCACAGAATTTTTAGTTTTTTTTAGTAGATAATTTACTAACATTATTATCATTTAAAATGTAATGTGTGCAAAGAACTCAGAAAACGTTTCCCATTTTGCAAGTATATTCAGTAGCCACGCCCCCTCGGGTAATATACTTCCAGTGTCGTGACATCTGTCACGTCAAAAATATACATTATCGCTGGCTACAAATACATATTCTAGAAATTGTAATTACCCCAAGTATGATTAGCAGCAAAGTGGACAGCCGTCAATGTTGTGGCTCGGAGAGCGAACGAAGGCGACAACAAGTAAGCTAGCTAGATGGTTAGCTAACTACAGAGCTTGTTTCGGTGCTCTCAACCATGGTCTTAACTTTTTTTCTTGTTATTCTTTTGAAACACTGATGCAAGCTTGCTTAGTTAGCTAACCACTCAGTTAGCTTACACCTCCGTTCGCTTTCAGAGCTACAACGTTGATGGCTGTCTACTTTGCTGCGAATCATATTAGCTTGTCCTGCAACTCAGTGCGGCGTTTAGGCAAGAGGAACAGCGAGTACCTGCGGGTGAGGAGAGCGTTCAACAAATGTTGTTTTATTTTTTGTCACTTGACTCGTCCTCAGTCGATTCGGGGACACTAGGTCTGGCGACCCACCACCAAGTTCTCCCTCCGCCCTCCCGTGACTTTTGAACTTGTTCTTTGTTTTTTCTGGGGACATCTGGAATCTGTCCTTAAGGGGGGATACTGTCTATATCCGTTGCCCTGTTCATGTTTTATTTTAGTTTGACTCCCTTAGTTCTGTTTTCAACACGCTTTGGTTTGTATTTTAGTTGCCATGGGTGCTGATTATTTTCACCTGCCTCTGATTAGTGATCGGGACGCTCACCTGCTCCCGGGCACTAATCAGAGAGCTATTTATTCCTGCCTTTTGCCACACTCAGTCTGGCTGTCTTGTTTGCTCAATGCAAAAAGTTACGTGTGTTTACCTTTTGATTCCTGAGCTAGGCTTTGCCGTGTGTTTGCTTGTTTGCCATGCTAAGCTTTTCTTTTGGCTTACCATAGCTTCCCGCGCTATCGGCACGCTTCCTATATTTTTGTATGCCTGCCTGACTGATCTATGGTAAATAAATCATTGTCTTACCTGCACAATGCCTCCGGAGTTCTGTCTGCATCCTAGGAAAACGATCCGCGCATTAACATGACATTTTTATTGTTATTTTATTTTTTTTAAACGCGGAAGTGATATTTTGACATGATAATGAATGTTTAAAAACTTGGGTTTTTGCGGAAATTTCCCATGCCTGTAAATCAAAGCAAGTGACACAGATATTCCTTGCGTCACACCTTTGTGGTTAAGATTAAGATTTGACCTTAGGCTATGTCTAAACGAAGCCGGATAACCCCTTAAACAAATAATTATTTATCTTAAGCCCCGTTTCGGCCACACTAATTCATCGTTTAAGGTCACCCTCCTTGGATAATTTTTTACACGGATAAGTGCGCCGTCTATTTCTTGAATGTCCGGCTCTTATCTTTGTATGGACTCATTGATCATTTACAAACTGAATACGGAGAGGAAATGACGCCAGAATGACTGCGCTCCACACAGGAAGTGAGGTCAGAAAGAACGTGCCACAGACAGCTTCGTGATGAAGCGATTTCGGAACTTGGAGCTAACCACTGGAAATATGGAGGCGAGTCATCCAGACATGCCCGTCTGTACAGACGCTTGTGGAAATCACACATGACTACCTTAAGAGAAGGCAACACGCGATTGCAGCTACTTCGGATACAACAGATCTCAGACGGCAAGAGAAATTTCGAATGTCCAGGTCAGCTGTGATTCTATTCTACACACCGAAAAACGTTGTCCATTTGTCGAAGGGGAGACAACGAGAATGCGGGCTCCCGTGGATGTGATTAAAAAAAGGTAGCGTGTGCTTTGTATTACCTGGCTGACTAGGGAAGACTACTAAGCTTTTGGACTGGCAAAGCAGACTGTATCAGTTATTGTCCGCCATGTATGTCGTGGACTCAACGTCTAGGTCCAGAGTATATAAAGTCACCAAAAACGAATGGACAATGAAGGTGAAGGCAAAAGAGTGAGGAGTGTCCTGACCAGATATCTAGATCCCTAGATTGATTGATGTAAAATGTTCCTCATCACATTGTTTACTTTCACGTGTCCATTACAGATTTGATTAATTTATTATGGCTCAGGTGTGATTCACTACAATAGGGCCCCACAGCACACTGGGTTCCAGTTAATTGAAATACCACAACACTGGATATTGTTCAGATAAGTTACATTTAAAAGAACTTGCACACAAAACAACACTGGAGGTGACTATAACATGCGCATTTTCCGCGCATGCGTACTAGGTCGCTACGCCGGCAAACGGAATGGGTTGAGTGGGTCTTAAACGACCATTGTGTGTTTGGACAAAGATAAGGTTAGGTGGGATTTAAGGGGTGTGTGTGTGGGACGGTGTGGCGCAGTTGGAAGAGTGGCCGTGCCAGCAACCTGAGGGTTCCTGGTTCAATCCCCATCTTTTACCAACCTTGTCACGTCCGTTGTGTCCTTGAGCAAGACACTTCACCCTTGCTCCTGATGGGTCGTGATTAGGGCCTTGCATGGCAGCTCCCGCCATCAGTGTGTGAATGTGTGTGTGAATGGGTGAATGTGGAAATAGTGTCAAAGCGCTTTGAGTACCTTGAAGGTAGAAAAGCGCTATACAAGTATAACCCATTTATTTATTTACCCTGGATAACGTTAGCCGGCTTAGTGTAGAAGGGGCCTTAGTCTCTTGACACGTGTTTTTGTTTCGTTGCATTATTTTTTAAAAGCTCAGACGTTTATAAAAAAATATCAACTAAAACTTTGAGACCCACCTGTTTTTAAAAGTCAGTGTGTCATGTCAAATCAAGGTAAAAGGCATTAAGTTTGGATTTTGTAGGGGCTTGGCAGAAGGAATTTTGTCAAAATGGGTGACGTAATTGGTTGAAAAGGTAGCACGATGCCAAAGAAAGCCAAAACATATTAGATTTTTCTGAAAGTAAATCAATGACGCTAAGGGTCCTGCTTCTTTCTTGCCTGCCATCCCCTGTTTTATATTTGTTGACCAAAAAAAAAGTGTCATCCACCTGCCTCGTCCAGCACGCCACATTGCGTGACACAGGAAGACATTATTGGGTCACATAGCCGCCCAGAGCCAAAAAAGCGAACGGGAGGAAATGTCACACTTCCTCAGCCAACATCAGACACCTGAGATTAGATCTATTCCTGCACTGAGCCAACAGGCTGACACTCTAACAACCAGTTAGGACCCTGCCACAATGCCCACTGCATACACACGCCTATTATTTTATTATATTCACATTTGATTTCTGCCTTTTTATGGACAACACAGGGAGACAGACGATAAGCACATTGATCAAACTGCGTAATGGTACAGTGAATGTATGTTATACTCATATCCATGCACGGGCAGATGTATGGAGACCACACACACAATCAGATCAGTAATCCTTCCACGTCCTCCTTCACATCAGAGGTGTCCATTTATATTTCATAGTGAGCCTTGAGGTGACAGCCACACGCGTGATGGATAAAAGAGAGCTCAGTGTTTTGCTTGTCAGGAGAAAGTCAACAAAGTTGTGCGGACTGACAGAAGAAAGTGTCCCCTATCTTGTATGTTTTACGGTGGCTCGGCTGGCTCTCTTTATTATATCAGCGATGCACTTGTACACATGTCAAAGAAATACCATGGCGTGGCCGTCAGAGCAAAGTGAATGCTTAAAAAGATCCATTAATGTATTAATTATTGCAGGCTCAGTTTAAACGACGGACGTGCAGAGGTCTTGGATGGCAGGTTAATGAGGTCGGCCTTGAGAATTGGGAATATGTTAAGAAGGAATGTGGTTGGATATACAGTAGTTGGTGGAATTTCAGTGTATTTCAGTCAATGATGGCTGATGTTAGTGGTAGAGTTTTGTTGGTCAGTTTCTAACCTCATTCTGTCTGTGACATAGGGTGCTAACTAACAAAAGCACAAATATGATTTATTATATTCTATTATGTTGTGTCAGGGGAGTTAGCTTTCACGGTCATACCTGAACTTATGATAGAGCTTGTAAAACAAAACACTCGCATCTCAATTCAACTTTCAATTGAAATGAACTGAAATCAATTATTTGTCATGCTTGGCCCTCCCAAAACTCCACGATTTTAACATGTAACATTCCTTCTAAAAAGAAAAAAAAATGTTTTACCGTATTTTCCAGCCTATAGAGTGCACCGGTATTTAAGCTGCATCCACCAAATTTCAGTAGAAATAAATATTTGCACATACATTGGCCGCACCGGATTATAAACCGCAGATATATAGTGAGACAACAGATTTTGTAAATGTTTATTTACATACCTTAATTGTTTCCAAACAGAAGTCATCGTCATGGACCCACTAGCTGTGGAAGCTAGCTTTCCAAATAGCTAAATAACTCCATGATGATGTTTTGGTGAATTTACGAAACTGAAACAATACAAAAAGAATGCCATTGTAAGTTAATAATAATAACAGAGACATTTGTAAACGTGTTAGCTTATTCGCTAATGCTAACGATGCTAGCTTGATTACATTACGATAGAACGTACACATATGCATGAAAACACTCCTACAGACATCATACATGGGACGGTAGTAAGTATGAATTGTTTCAGTTCTATTGTAAAACTTACAAACGTTGCTCGGAGTGATGAATGAAGAATCCTTTCAAGCAGAAACGCTGTGGGCGGTTATACTTCCGGTTCAAGGCACACAAGAGGAAGTACATTTTAACCCGCAGTAAGAGAACTCGTCCAAAAGATGGTGTCATGGCACAATCAATAACACACCATTTCAGTGTCTCTGTCTGTCTTGTATGAAAACTATATGTTGAATACAAAACATTATGGCTGTTAACAAAGAAAGATCTATAAATTAAACACACTGTTTTTTAAGCCGCAGGGTCCAAAGCTTGGGGAAAAAGTAGCAACTCGTAGGAAAAACAGTACATAAGAAATTGTGTTTGACTTTTGTAGGTGTCTCCTACAGGTTGCTTCTGATTGGAGGGCGGGATTGTGCACTTTAAACACGCACGTCAATGTCTACTCAAAACTTGTGTTCTTTTCTTGTGTAAACAAATCACGAACAACAACGTGTGACAGTATATTAACTCTTTACTGCTCAAACGGAGCAACCCGGTGACAAATATGAATTTAGCGGGCGGCGGGTTTAAATCGTGACTCGAGGTATACTCATAACTTAAAGCATGACAAATAGCTAAGAGACTGCTCTTATTTCAAACTACTCCTACAGTAAGTTTAGGCCTAACTGTAAAACATTCATTTTTGTCAGCGGTGGAACTGTTTTCCCTGCCCTACAATCACAAATCTTCTTCTGAGTCCTGTTGTCTGACGTCATCTTCCATGAACCTGGAAGTAGCTCGCTAGCTAACTAACAAACCGCCCCAAAAAATCTGCATGTTTTGGCAGTTTATCTTATTTGTTGTTTGAGTCTTGATTAAAAAGTTTTCCCCACCTCAAATGATTAAAGTTACAGTCTCGTTGTCTTACATCATCCTCCTTGTACTGTAATCTTGTAAATGGTAATTGTGCTTTGTTATGCATTTTATATATAATATACTGTATATAGATACTGTATGTATAAAAAGAAGAGCAACACATCCAAAATGCACTCAAAAACTGCCAATATCCCACCTGGGCCATCAAAAAAGGGGAACAACAAGTAAAAAACAAGGAAAAGAGAACAAAGAAGAAACCAAGTCAACCAGGTAGACTTGACAGGTCTGCCTGGTTGGCCACGCCTATAAGAACAGCTGATAGGCAACATGTCACAGTGGTCAGGTGAACATTCTGAAGAAGACTGCAGATGACTGTCAAAACATGTCAGGTAAAGATTCCATCTAAATATACAGAAAATAATGTCTGATTAGAAGAACATTTGAAAGAGTACCATATATGTGTGTATACAGTACAGGCCAAAAGTTTGGACACACCTTCTCATTCAATGTGTTTTGTTTATCTTCATGACTATTTACATTGTAGATGGTCACTGAAGGCATCAAAACGAACACATGTGGAGTTATGTACTTAACAAAAAAAGGTGAAATAACTGAAAACATGTTTTATATTCTAGTTTCTTCAAAATAGCCACCCTTTGCTCTGATTACTTTTTCGCACACTCTTGGCATTCTCTCGATGAGCTTCAAGAGGTAGTCACCTGAAATGGCTTTCACTTCACAGGTGTCATAGTTTTGATGCCTTCAGTGACAAACTATAAGGGAAATAGTCATGAAAAAAACACATTGAAATGAGAAGAAGTGTCCAAACTTTGGCCTGTACTGTATATATACATATATACTGTATATAATATAAACAATAAAATTATATATATATATATATATATACATATATATATACATGTATATATATGTATATATATGTATGTATGCATGTATATATGTATATGTATATATGTATATGTATATATATAATTATATATGTATGTATATATACATATGTATATGTATATATACATATATATGTATATACATATGTATATATATACATACATATATCAATATATATATTTTTGTATACATACTGTATATATATATATATATATATATATATATATATATATATATATATATATATATATATATATATATATATATATATATGTATATATATACATATATATGTATATTAAAGTTTAAAGTACCAATGATTGTCACACACACACTGCTCCCCAAGGGGATGGGTCAAATGCAGAGGACAAATTTCACCATGGCTGTTGGTTAGCGCCTTGCATGGCAGCTCCCGCCATCAGTGTGTGAATGTGTGTGTGAATGGGTTAGTGTGGAAATACTGTCAAAGCGCTTTCAGTACCTTGAAGGTAGAAAAGCGCTATACAAGTATAACCCATTTATCATTTATTTATTTATATATATGTATATATATATATATATATATATATATATATATATATATATATATATATATATATATATATATATATATATATATATATATATATATATATATATATATATATATATATATATACATATATATTATGGTAAATTTTCACTTTTAGTTTTCGCCCTGTTTTTGTGCCCTTGTGTGCATTATCCTTTACAGCCTTTGTAACTGAGCTACTGTGTGTACCAAATTTTCCCTTGTGGATCATTTTAAAGTTTGTCGAAGTCGAAGTTGTCACTACCCGATCGGACTGCGCATGCGCAGAGGAATACGTCACTTCCTGGATTCGCAGTAGTTTGCTTCAGAGCTTCTGCGACATGACGTGATGTTTTATTAATGTTTTGTATAAAATGAATAGCTTAGATCAGGGGTGTCAAAGTCAAATGGACGGAGGGCCAAATAAAAAATTTAGCTACAAGCCGAGGGCCGGACTGTTCGAATGTTCATTGAAAAATTTTTAAATGACGCATATAGTCTAGTGAACCTAATTGAACCTACTGAAAACCTAACAAATATATTCCAATATGATCAGATAAATAAAGCAATATTTTCTTATGGCTCTGTCAGTAATCTTTAATTTTCAACAGACACAAAAGACAAATTTCCTTTATATAAAAATCCCCATAACATGAACATTAAATGAAAGAAACCGGTATTCAAGGCACCATCAGTAGCCTATATTTTCTATTTTAGCAAAAGTGGGCTAAATTTACTTCAAAGAAAAAAACAATAATAGCAATTTTCTATCATCCACTCAACTGAAATATTTTTAAAATATAATTAAATTGAAATACAATAAAATAAAGTGCAAAAATCTATAAATCAAAAACAACACTTTGTTTAAGGAGAAGTAACATGCAGTGAAAACAAATATTAAACTTTAACTTTTAAACTTGAATTGAGTAAAAACTCTAAATATGTGATTGCACAGTAATGTTCACATTAAACCCCCCTCCTCCCTCCGTGGGAGGGAGGCGAGTTGGGTGCCCGAAACCCCCCGCTGGTTTCGGCCCGCCCCTTGGCGCGCGTGGCACGGCGGGCTCCGCGACCCGACGGCTGGCCCTCGTGGCTTGACGGCGGCGCGCGTAGGGGTCAAACGCAGAAGTCTCAGGGCCTCGTGGTGAGGGGGTGGCCTGCGGGTTTCGGCCCGCTTGACCCCCCCGCTCCGCTTGGCGCGCGCGGCACATGACGGGTTCCGCCACCGACGCTCGGGCTGCAGCCCGACGGTGGTGCGGGCCCGGCGGTGACGCGCGGTTTGGGGAAACAAAGCAGAAGTCTCAGGGCCTCGGGGCCGGGTTTCGGCCCGCCCCCTTGGCGCGCGTGGCACGGCGGGCTCCGCGACTGACGGCCGGGCTGCAGCCCTTCGGCCGGCAGGCGCGTCCCGGCGGGCCGCTCGCCCCCTTTCGGAACCTTGGACCGGCATCCGCTTGGTGCGTGTAAAAGATCTGCGGTCTGCGGGCCGGTTCTAATAATAAATCAAGATCATCCCAAGGGCCGTAAAAAACCTTCTCGCGGGCCGGATATGGCCCGCGGGCCTTGACTCTGACATATGTGGCTTAGATAGTAGTCAAACAATATAGGAATCTAAAAATAAACAAGGGGTAGTTTAAAAAAAAAAAAAATCAGGGAGTGTTATCACCACAATTTTAACCATTTTTACGCATGCTATTGCAAGGAATCATGGAGGGGGCAGCACTGACTCATTACTTTTTTACATGTTGCTTTTTTAAACAAGGCACTTAACTTAAATCTTAACTTAAATCTTAAATCTTGCAGCCCGACAAAACGTTGACTTTTAAATTGTCAGTATTGTGAATTGATGTGTTTGATGTAAGTAAACATGAGATCGACAGGCGGATCGGAGCAGCATCTTCAGTAATGCGGACGCTGTATCGATCCGTTGTGGTGAAGAAGGAGCTGAGCCGGAAGGCAAAGCTCTCAATTTTCCGGTCGATCTATGTTCCCATCCTCACGGGTACAGGCGGCCGAAATGAGTTTCCTCCGTCGGGTGGCGGGGCTCTCCCTTGGAGATAGGGTGAGAAGCTCTGTCATCCGGGATGAGCTCAAAATAAAGCCGCTGCTCCTCCACATCGAAAGGAGTCAGATGAGGTGGTTCCGGCATCTGGTCAGGATGCCACCCGAACGCCTACCTAGAGAGGTGTTTATGGCATGTCCGACAGGTAGGAGGCCAAAGGGAAGACCCAGGACACGTTGGGAAGACTATGTCTCCCGGCTGGCCTGGGAACGCCTCGAGGTCCTCCCGGAGCAGCTGGACAAAGTGGCTGGGGAGAGGGAAGTCTGGGCTTCTCTGCTTAGACTGCTGCCCCCGCAACCCGACCTCGCATAAGCGGAAAAGATGGATGGATGGATGGATGTAAATACAGTAATACAAAAGATGGATGGATGGATTTCTTTGTCATTTAAGACATCGTTTGGGTTTCTCTATTGAATACATACGGTTTCAAAATAAATATTGTATTCTCAAATAACGTTTATTTTGGTTGTTTTGTATGTAATCCTTTATATGACATTGTTATTGAAATAAAGATTACAAAAAACAAAGCCATTGTAACATAAAACAAAAAACGTTGACAGAAAGTGACATACGGTATTCTTTGCGAATGTGTGGACCGATCAGGCCGTGACACCACTTGGATTGAAAGTAGCCGACTACCAAACGGACATAGGTCGCTATGATTTTTTGTCACTTTTCTCCGAGCAATTTTTATTGTATTTTCTACTGTTGGCAAACGACAGCATTCTTCATTTTCCTAATGACTTCTAAATTTAGTCTGGGAGATTTATTTTGCACTTTGTTTTGTTTCTGGGTCATAAAACTGAGAAACGAGTGCTGTTACTTGGGATATTTTGCTAGCTGTGGTTGATTTGATGTGAGAGTTCTGTAAAATGACTCAGGGCTTTGGCTTACCTCAGGGAATTGTACCTGAGAAATTGAGCTTAAGCACACAAAGCAGCAAGTTTTGTGTTGCATTTGGAATGATGGATCTATTTTTCGGATTTCTGAGTTTTGTGTTGCATTTGCAATGATGGATCTCTTTTGGGATTGGCACTGATGATTTAAAGTTGAATTGAGACCCACAATAACTGTTGTAATATCGTGAACCCTCAAAGATCAGTGGTCTGACACACATTTTGAGAAAAATATGCTTCTCAACGTCGCATAATTGCAAATTGCAAATGTATAACATGCCTCGATATATTAGCATATTGTTAAATAAAATTAATGGCTTAGCTCATGCTTTTTCTTTGACGTTTGGTGGCTTTTTCACAAAACTACGGTAAACCATGACATGATGCAAAACATGTATTGCATAGAACCTCATTGTGTCACCATGACCTCAGTTCTGTTTTTTTTTTCTCTTTGAATTTTTTGTCACACATATTTCTAAACAAAAGAACAGCCTCAAATATGGAAGACAACATTTTTCATTGGTTTATGTATTGCAGTGGTCAACTACACTTGAATTCGTCTGCAATGCTTTTATATTAGCCTTCATTATTTGGTAAAAAATTACGACTGTGTTTTTTTTTTTTTTTACAGGAAATCACACCAATTCACACAAATCAAGCTAATCCCCGGAAATTATACTCGACCTCGCAACTTTCCGCACATTTGGCCAATAGCGCCTTGCATGGCAGCTCCCGCCATCAGTGTGTGAATGTGTGTGTGAATGGGTTAATGTGGAAATACTGTCAAAGCGCTTTGAGTACCTTGAAGGTAGAAAAGCGCTATACAAGTACAACCCATTTATCATTTATCATTATTTATTTTCGCCAATTAGCGCTCTGAGCGACTCACAAAAACACACGTCAACTCTAATTAAAACTAAAGTTTGTTTCTTGTGTCGAAGATTTAACAATATAAAATCTCTTTATTGCTCAAACGGCACAATTGGCATCCTGCCACGTAACTCAGATCTACTTAGCCTTCTGGGTAATGTACAAAACCTAAAACCAGTGAAGTTGGCACGTAGTGTAAATCATAAATAAAAACAGAAAACAATGATTTGCAAATCCTTTTCAACCTATATTCAATGGAATAGACTGCAAAGACAAGGTACTTAATGTTTGAACTGGAAAACATTGTTATTTTTTGCAAATATTAGCTCATTTGGAATTTGATGCCTGCAACATGTTTCAAAAAAGCTGGCACAAGTGGCAAAAAAGACTGAGAAAGTTGAGGAATGCTCATCAAGCACTTATTTGGAACATCCCACAGGTGAGCAGGCTAATTGGGAACAGGTGGGTGCCTGATTGGGTATAAAAGCAGCTTCCATGAAATGCTCAGTCATTCACAAACAAGGATGGGGCGAGGGTCACCACTTTGTGAACAAATTGTCCAACATTTTAAGAACAACATTTCTCAACGAGCTATTGCAAAGATTTTAGAGATTTCACCATCTATGGTCAGTAATATCATCAAAAGGTTCACAGAATCTGGAGAAATCACTGCACATAAGAAAGGATATTACGGACCTTTGCTTCCTCAGGCGGTATTGCATCAAAAAGCGACATAAGTGTGTAAAGGAGATCACCACATGGGCTCAGGAACACTTCAGAAAACCACGGTCAGTAACTATAGTTCGTCGCTACATCTGTACATGCAAGTTAAAACTCTACTATGCAAAGCGAAAGCCATTTATCAACAACACCCAGAAACGCCGCCGGCTTCAATGGGCCCGAGCTCATCTAAGTTGGACTGATGCAAAGTGGAAAAGTGTTCTGTGGTCTGACGAGTCCACATTTCAAATTGTTTTTGGAAACTGTGGACGTCGTGTCCTCCGGAACAAAGAAGAAAATAACCATCCGGATTGTTATAGGCACAAAGTTCAAAAGCCAGCATCTGCGATGGTATGGGGGTGTATTAGTGGCCAAGGCATATGTAACTTACACATCTGTGAAGGCACCATTAATGCTGAAAGGTACATACAGGTTTTGGCGCAACACATGTTGCCATCAAAGCAACGTTATCATGGACGCCCCTGCTTATTTCAGCAAGACAATGCCAAACCACGTGTTACAACAGCGTGGCTTCATCGTAAAAGAGTGCGGGTACTAGACTGGCCTGCCTGTAGTCCAGACCTGTCTCCCATTGAAAATGTGTGGCACATTATGAAGTCTAAAACCCCACAACGGAGACCCCCGGACTGTTGAACAACTTAAGCTGTACATCAAGCAAGAATGGGAAAGAATTCCACCTGAAAAGCTTCAAAAATGTGTCTCCTCAGTTCCCAAACGTTTACTGAGTGTTGTTAAAAAGAAAGGCCATGTAACACAGTGGTGAACATGCCCCTGTGCCAACTTTTTTGCAATGTGTTGCTGCCATTAAATTCTAAGTGAATGATTATTTGCAAAAAAAAAATTGTTTCTCAGTTCAAACAATAAATATATTTTCTTTGCAGTCTATTCAATTGAATATAAGTTGAAAAGGATTTGCAAATCATTGTATTCTGTTTTTATTTACAAATTACACCACGCCAACTTCACTGATTTTGGGTTTTGTAGTATATATACATGTACTTCCTAGTTACCGTGTATTTGCATATTTATTTCACCTTTCTTTGTTCAGGGTAAGACCATGAAAAACAGATTTTTATTTGCAATGCTGACCTAGCAAAGACAAAGCATTTACATGTTAGATGTATTCCCTCACAATCTCTCATTTACTAACAAAAATTACTGCAATCGATTCCTCTCAACACTTCACAAATGCTTTTAACGTGTGTGGGTAAATGTGTTGGAACATAAATGAAAGTTTAAGATGAACAAACACCGTTTAGGCATAAAACATACATGGAGAATGTCTGCAATTTATGGAGGATATGGAAACTTTTAGTTGTGTTTTTTCTGTAATTATTGATTAACCGTTACTATTATCCGTTATAATTCATTAAAACAGTGCAGTAATTTAACAATGAGCTCTGAGTATGTACGGTTACTATGGGTGTCAAAAAAAAAAAAATCAGATTAATCATGATTCTTATTTGTAACAATTCATAATCGATTCAAAATAATCAAAAACTGTATTTATTTATTTTTTTTAATGTTTTTTTATTTTTTCAATCTGTCTCCCAGGCAAATCCTATTGTTGATATGGATGCCCATATGTGCTTTATAGTTTTACTTTATAAAAGAGAAGTGTGGGATACTTCTCTTGTTGCCTTATTTGTATTTGACTTTATTAAATGTTTGGGAAGCATTTTATTAAACAAAACCAGTTTTCTTTTGAGTAATATAGAAATGGATCTTTTGAATGTATCTATATTATGGAGGAATGTAGTTAATCATAGAACTGGTACCCAATGTTATTTAAAAAATACTGATTCTGAATCGAATCGAATCGTAATCTCCATCAAATTGTGTGATGCGCAAAAATTCAGTCCTAATGTCTACTTTTAAGTCGGTGTGGTATAAAACAAGTTAAACATCAATACTGTATTTGTTTTCAAATATTTGTTGCAACCCTGTGCTTTTTAGGTTAATGTTACGCAATGATAAAACATAGATTTTTTTTTTAAAAATCATAAAATTGCACGTTGATTCAATGAAAAACTTTTGCCTCAAACTCCTGAAAAATCTGGCATTTTAGGCCGCAACAATCACAAACAAAGCCTGCAAAATCCTTATGAACTGATTAAATATTAACAGCGGTGAACTTTCTACACTCACATGCAGGCCTGGCCCTAACCAACCTGACGCCCTAGGCAAGATTTTAGGTGGCGCCCCCCCCCCCCACATCGGCAGTGAAGTGTATATACTCACAAGAAACCGAATAGCTTTGTCTTTGACCTTTTTTTTTACTTAAAGAAAGCAAATGAACATTATATGAGAATGTTATGTTATGATTATCTTTAACCGAATCACAGCAGTGCTCAAATTAAAAAACAGCCTTCCCTCTCATGTGATATTGCTTAATTAACATTAATGATGTGCACTTTAACAACTAGGCTTACAACTATACCTAATATATAAAGGGGTGGAAAAGTGACTATTACCTGCAGGGCAAACATTAGCTAACCAGAAGGCAATAACAATGTAAACAAAAAACACCTGCTTAAAAGATCTAATACAAATGTCCCTGAGGAATGTAAGGTGGGAGTACTGTAATTACCTAACGTTACATTATTATTTTCCATAACAATTTAGCTCCCTCCACAATATTAACCCGACGTTAAAACAGAACTAGCTATTTATTGATTAGCAATTGCCGAATCATGTAACATTAGCTTAATGCTAAAAAAGCCAGGTTACTATCACATTCTGTAACAGACAAATAATTTCATGTAGGCTAACGTTACCTACCTGCTACCTCTGTCTTTTTCTCGTTTCTCCTCCTCTTCTTTTCTATTTTTTCTTCCCTGGGCACCTGACAGTTTTGGCCGTTTTGACATCTTGTGTTGAAGGGAGGGAAGGGAGGGGGCGCACCGTGCGGGGGGAGGGGTGGGGGGGGCATAATGTTGTAACAAATAATATTTCTATTAAATAGGCTTTACTTTGCATTTTAATTAACGTGGGATTATTTTTTGTATTTAGAAATAATAGTACCAACTTTTTATTTTATTTTTTATTTTTTTCTCCAAAATTTGTGGCACTGGCGTGGCGCCCCCTGATGGACGGCGCCCTTAGCATTTGCCTATACGGCCTATGCCACGGGCCGGCCCTGCTCACATGACAAGTAGACCTAGCAATTGCCTCTTGAACTAATTGACATTTTATGATATTTGCTTACTATCAATTCTCCTATGTGAATTCAGAATCCAAAAAAAGGAAAACATTTCCTCATAAATCATTTATTTGCTTATCCAACGCTCACTGACTAAGCCTCGTCCTGCTATCGAATCGTTTCCAGCACAGTCTGACAAAAAGCCCCCAGGAAGACGACTTTGGGAAAGGAAATAAAGTCGTCACATGTCTCGCAGACAGCAAGTCTATTTCATTTTATTTATATATATATTTGGAGCTGTGCAGCCACTGATGAAGACATTAAAATGTCCCCTATATAGTAAACCTAAGCTGACAGGCTGTCTGTGGATTTCCGGCTGTCTTCTATACACACACACATACACACACACACACCATAGGAGCCTACATGTTTTGTAATGGGTTATTTTTCGCACCTTGCGGCATAAAAAGGTATGGGCTTAGTGACTGGATGTAAGAAACTGCAAAATATACACACACAATACATTGATGAGAGTTGCTTCAAAAATTACGTGTGCTTTTTTTTAAGTGGCATTTTGTCATGTATAACTAAAATATTGAGAATTGCTTGGGTTATTGTTCCTGGTCATGTTTCGACAGACATTTGTTGCTAGGCAGAGTTTGTAGGGCTCAATATGGTAGATAGATAGTTTGTCATATACAGTACGCACAGATACGATAGTCTTTTTGTAGGCTTTGCAAAGAGCACTACAGTATTCGTATCCTAGCAAACGCGGGATTACAGGATTTGCATTTTGATGGGTGACAGCTCAGGCAGCCATGAGAGTAGTGGGGAAGGCAATAAAAGATCTGTGATTGGACCGCCCCCCAAACAGATCCTCTCTAAATGCTTACAGCGAGAGATGCAAACATTATGCAGGACCAGGATTTTTCCTACTGGTCCTTATGTCACACATCAGAAGGTCCCCTCATTTGTAGAAACTAGTTTTTCATAATGATGTTATGTTAGATCAATTCCTCTAAAATAGTGGTGGGGGCCACTCTGGCATGCTTTATCAGTATCATGTACCCTGCTTTGAAAAGCTTAGAAAGCTGTGCACTACAAATGCACTTATTTTGATTCAAAAATTAAATCAGCAATCATTTTTTTGTTTGTTTTTTAGGTTCAATTGTTTTATGTATATTGTGCTCCTGACTTAATGTTGCTGATCAATTTGAATTTATTATTTGAGTTTATTGTAATTTATTTTTCAGTATTAAATGGTTCAAATTTGGAAAAAAAAAGCTTTATATAGTTGAAATAATTATAAAAAAAATGTAAAAGCTAATTTATTAATTCTAAATCTTTTCCGTTACGGACTAAAAACAATGTTAATAAAATCCTTCTTTTTTGTAAGTTGATCTATATTTCTTAATTTTTTGTCTGTTAATGTTAATAAGTATACAATGTTATGCAGAGGTGTACTTATAACAATTTTATAGACAAATATAGACAGAGAGTAGGAGGGCGCAAAATATTTTCTTCTTCCCCTTAACTGAGAAGCGTTGTGTTAGATACAAACATGTACACCCAACACTTCATGGATGACAGTTTTGAAGAAGGAAAACAAAAAAAACAGGCTTCGTTACACATCTTGAAATAAAGTATATCTGTCAGTTAACGTCGGAAACAAACATGGGAGTTCTGAATTTGATCATTTTGGGTTTTTTCAGCGAATACTGTAGACCAGGGCTTGTCAACTGGCGGCCCCAGGGCCAAATCCGACTCAAGAATGAAATTATTCCGGCCCCCTAAGGTCAGTTCAAATCTTGGGAGACAAACATTTTTGCAGAAAATTCCTAAAAATATGAGAGTGCTCCTGTTCTATAGAGGAACTTGGACCACTGTAAACACATCGGCAGATCCTTGCATTGACATTTTAACCTTGCCAGCAAACATACAACACTGGGGTACAAACTTGTGATGTACAAGACTGAGGTGTACCACAAGGCACCCGTTTAAGTCCTCTCTTTTTTTTTTGGCAGTAACACATTTTTTTTTGCAATGTGATTTATGTTATTAAGCTTGTTTACTTCAAATGCAGTCAGTAGTCATTTGTTCAATCTATTTAGTTATACTCGGAGTGTTCCTCAGGGTTCCATTTTAGGTCCTCTCTCATTTGGGCTATTCAACTAGCGGCATGCGGGTTCAGTTCTAAAAAAAATTGTGAGAGAGTCACATTTTTGCAGAAGGGCTTAAAAAACAGCAGGGCAACACTGTAGCTCTGACAAAATAAATAGACCAAAACCAAATATTTACTGTATTGGTTCTCCGGAATATCAATCAATCAATCAAAGTTCATTTATACAGCCCTAAATCACAAGTGTCTCAAAGGGCTGCATAAGGGCAAGAAAAAACTCAACCCAATGGTATACAATGAGCAACCTTGGAGGGGACCGCAGATGTGGGGACCCCCACCCCTGGGCGACCGTGCAATGGATGTCGAGTGGATCTAGGTAATAGTGTGAGAGTCCAGTCCATAGTGGGGCCAGCAGGGGATAATCTTGAATGGAGACAAGTCAGCAGCGCAGAGACGTCCCCAACTGATGCACAAATGAGTGGTCCACCCCGGGTCTCGACTTTGAACAGCTAGCGGCCTCATCTGTGGTCACCTGATAACCTCTCCACGGAGGAGAGGTTATCTTTTCTCCAGAGCAGAAACGAGACAGCAGATCAACTGAGTTTTAAAATGGGACTTAAATGCTTCTACTGAGGTAGCATCTCTAACTGTTACCGGTAGGGCATTCCAGAGTACTGGAGCCCGAATAGAAAACGCTCTATAGCCCGCAGACTTTTTTTGGGCTCTGGGAAACACTAATAAGCCAGAGTTCTTAGAACGCAGATTTCTTGCCGAGACATATGGTACAATATAATCAGCAAGAATATACAACATAAGACTGATAGTAAAGGGAGAAGTCCGGCCCCTCGGTCCTTAGCTTTGTGGAAATGTGGCCCCCAAAACGATTTAGTTGAATTTCCTTGCTGTCGACTAACATAGCATGATGTTGCTGTTGAAAGATGACTGTAATGTCGTCTAGTAGGTTGGACAAGTGGAGAGTTACACTGTATGTGTGAAGAGTGGATCAAGTGCACAATAGCACTTCTTTGTTTGTTAAACTGCCATGTTTACTGTGAGTCTGGCTCAAATCTACACTTGGGACGATGCTTTATTAAAAAAGAAGTATTGCTTTATCAAAGCTGACTGTTCTGCAGCCGCGACTCCTGTTAATATTGCAGACCCTGCTTGTTCTTTTGTCATCCGGCTCGTTGATTGAAAAAGCAAGTAATATTTGGCCTCAGGCCTGAAAAGCAATACAGTAAGAGGCATGTTTGTTTAGTTAATGCTGCGGCAATATGTGCAGGCTTTATGGTCATCTAACTCTTATTGGTTTATTTAATGATATTAGCTATAAACTGGTCCTTGCCGCTCCGCCTTCCCTTCATTTACAATGCAACAGGCAGTCTGCTTTGACCATCTGGACCTATAAGAACTACCAATAAACAAGGTTACCACACCCTTGAGGTATACTATTGTTTAGAGCAGGGGTATCCAAACATTTTCCCTTGAGGGCCACTGAAAGATGCAAGGGGCCACATTTACTTCATGAAATATGCTAAAAACCAGTCCAATGTAGGTCAATATATGCTAAACTATCCCCATAAAACATTGAGTTCTTAGTTTTGTTGTTATACTGTAGCTGACAAAGCAAATTGGTGTCATATCTAATAACATTTATTATTGATAATGAATATATTACAGTTTGAGAATATACTGAGGGATAATGAAAAATTATCTATAGGCCAAAAATGGACCCCGGACAGCACTTTAGACACCTGTAGTTTAGCCGAGTCTCTACCACAGTCACTTATTACATGGTCATAGTCTTATATTGGTTACGATATGACATTTTTAAGGCCAAAAAATGGAAAACATACATTTTTGTGACCGACAAGTTGTTCATATAATAAAAAATGGAAATAGTTCACAATTTTTATCTTCCTTTATCTTTTGCTCAGTGGCCTTGTGGTTAGAGTGTCCGCCCTGAGATCGGTAGGTCATGAGTTCAAACCCCGGCCGAATGGGACCCTGCTTGGCACTTGGAATTGGGGGTTAAATCACCGCTGCTGCTCACTGCTCCCTTTACCTCCCAGGGGGTGGAACAAGGGGATGGGTCAAATGCAGAGGGTAATTTCACCACACCTAGTGTGTGTGTGACTATCAGTGGTACTTTAATATCCGAGTCAGTAGGAATTGCTAGGCTGTGCTCTCTTTTGTTCAATACAAAGACAATAAAGAGCATAGCTATAATTGAGGCCCTTCCATTTTCTAACACAAACATGGTCAACAGAAGCGTCCAAACAAAATAAATACACTATCATCCCTTAATTTTTTACATTTAATTAAATGATTATATATTTTTTGAGGTCTAATGAGAAAAACATGACGTCGCAGAGGGTCAAAGAAATGTCAAATGCCAGAGTGTACTACTTGGCTGCAACCAGCAGAGGCGCTGTTGATTATCTACCACAGTCACTGTTCACTGTTTAAGAAAATTGAAGGCAAAAATCGTGGAATTTTTCAAGCAAAAATAATTAATATCAGCAATACTGGCCGTGTATTTACTTGGTATAAGATCGATACCAATGTTTTCAGTATTGCCGACCTCTCCTATTTATCTATATTTCCTACTGCGCTCAAGCGTTGTTGATGACGTCACTCAAGAGTCGACCAGGTGATTTAGCGCGGTAATTGCTAAACTGTGAAAACTATGATGCTGTGTTCCAAATTTGGATTATTTACGGAACTAGTGTGATCCTATGGCTTTACATTTTGTTACATATATATGTATATTTTGCTTTCTATTTAAGTTACTGTTTTGAGTTTACAACCCCCTGGCGCTGTTTTGTACTGTTTCTGTACTTGTTTTGATTATTATTTATTGATTGTATGTAAATGTTGCATATTATCAATAAAGGTTTTAAAAAAAAGCAACAAAAAAAAAAGCGCGGTAATTGCTTTGAGTGTCACGTGTCCAGCAGGTGGCAGTGGACATTCTCAGGTATGGATGAAGACAAGGAGGAGGAGGAGGATGAAGAAAGTAGGGGGCGTGTACTTAATAGTCTCTCCCACGTTGCGTAGCGTGGAAATGTGACGTGTGGGAGCCGCGGAGAGAGCGAATGTATGCATGTTGTGTTTGTTGTGTGTGTGACAGTGAGTTCCACAGCGGGAAAGTGCCCGCGGCTTACCCCACTTTGGGCTCTTCGTCTCCCGCCAGGACCAGCCGGGGACTTCACCACCACCAGGTCTGGACTCCTGGAAGTGCAACAAAAGTCCCGTCATTGGGGTTGTGAGCGATGCACTGGCAGCATGGCCAAGTGGTTCAAGGAGCACCTCGGATTCAAAACTACCAAAGCACCCCCTCCGGCGCCTCCGAAGCCGGACTACCGACACTGCCTTACCGGTGTGCCCGGTGCGCCTGGCTTCCAAGCGGCCATCTCCGGAGCTACTTTCCCCGCTCAGCCGGACATTCTGGCCGCCTACAAACTGCAAAAGGAGCTGGACTTCGAGGACCCGTACACTCCCGGCGGAAATGTGGCGTTTGGCTGCGGCAGCGTGAACGCCGTGGGGGCGCAGGATATCAAGTACGTGTCGCCGAAGCACCGTCTCATCAAGGTGGAGACGGTGGAAAAGAACAGTCCGGCTTCCGGCGGAGGTGTCACGGTCACTCAGGCTGTCGCCTTGGGGAGCGTGAAGTCTCCCACCTCGCCTCCTACGGAGCAGGACAGCAAGGAGAAGGTGAGGAAACTTTCAAGTCAACTAGTACACACATTTAATATAACTTTGTTTCAAAGCACCTTTTAAACACAACGTCAGCTAGTACGCACATTCAATCTTACTTTTGTCTATTAATAAAATAAAAGTTAAATAAATAAAACAAACATATTTTATCATAAGATTTAGGCGTGTTATGTTTAGAGGGCCTTTGATTCTGTCGGAATTTTCGAAACTTTCCTGGTTGTGTCACAGCAGCACTTCGCGCACTTGTGACAGGAATGCCTGCTTCCAACCGGCAGAACTTGACACACACACACACACGCACGCACGCACACGCACGCACGCACGCACACACAAACACACACACACACACACACACACACACACACACACACACACACACACACACACACATTCTTGTATTTGCTACCTTCTCGAGACCTCTGAAAAATGCCTCTCTTTAGGACCACCCTTTCTAGAGATATAAATATTTATATTTACAACATTAATAATAGTTACAAACTATGCAAATATAAAAAAGGTAAGCCTTTTAGTTATTTTTTTAAATTTTTGTTTGTAATTAGTTTTTAATCTTCATTATTTACATTAGGTTATTATAGTATATCTCTATAAACATATTTATTTATTTTTATTAATTTTGGCCAAAGGGGGTGCATTTTAATTTCTTACACACACTTGTTATTACATATGTTGGCCAGAGGGGGAGCACTTTTAAAACCGAAACATCGTCAATTTGAAAAATCCCTCCTTTTTGGGACAACCCTAATTTTGAAAGGGTTCACCAAAAGGGGTGCAAATGAGGTCTGTATTTCTTGTTTTTTTGTAATGTGCTTAAGGCCGATGACAAACGAGTCACGGACCACAGATGGCCCCTGTGCCGCAGTTTGGTCAACCCAGCTGTAGAAGCTAACTGTAATTGGCCAATATAGTCTTAGTACCGTAGTGTATTTGTTCATCCTATGGTCAGCACCGGAAGTCGTAAAATCAGCTGGCGGGTTTATTTGGGGATGAATAGGGAAGTCCTTCTTTAGCTGCCGTCTTGTTTAGTCATATATTGCTGCCTTTGCTCCTGTAGATCGGTAGGTTGGAGTTCAAATCCCAGCCGAGTCATACCAAAGACTATAAAAATGGGACCCATAACCTCCCTGCTTGGCACTCAGCAACAAAGGGTTGGAGTTGGGGGTTAAATCACCACATCTAGTGTGTGTGTGACAATCTTTAATCTTTAATCTTAATAATCAAAGTTGACTTTTGTATGCACATTAAATCAACAAAAAAAATCCCGACTTTGTAGCAATGTTCACGGACTGTAGTATTTGGCTCTCTATTAGATGCAATGGTTTTCCGTATTGGGACCATGATTTTGGTCCTTACTTGTTCACCTGTCCTCATATGGAAGGTACTTTTCCTTGTTGATTTGTCTCAAGAAGGGTAAAAATACAAGAACACACACACACACACACGCACACACACGCACACACGGTTACTTACTAGTGTCTGCCCACTTGCGACATTACGTCCCACTTAATGACTAACCTGCGTGGAAGGGAGTGTTTCTGTGGCAGTCCATTCACCAGCAAATATCTACTGTATTGTCTCTGAATATATGACGACCTTTCTTTTTTTCAAGACACGTTTTTATGGAAAATGTAAATTCTATTTACTTCCATTGACAACAGAAGTTATCTCAAGGTGCTTCAGAAAACTCCCTCTCAGGAAGGAACAGCGAACATGGTGTGTGTTTGTGTGAGTGACAAGAAGAAAAGCTGGATTGTAGAGAAGTTGTTGGGTGCCATATGTCAGTTTTGGAATGTTTCCCAACCTTCAGTCAGCCAAGGTACATAGTTTTATTAGACATATTTAATGGCGCACCACAAACCAATCATGTTGAATGAATGGCTATCACTGTCATAGATAAATGGACAAATGTACATTATTTGTAGTAAAAAAAATAAAAAAAATACAGACCGATTAGGTAAAATTACACAATTTCCCTTGATGATTTTGTAACTACCGTAATTTCCGGACTATAAGCCGCTACTTTTCCCCCTCGTTCTGGTCCCTGCGGCTTATACAAGGGTGCGGCTTATATACGGCCTGTTCTTCTCCGACACCGACAAAGAGGATTTCGGTGGTTTTAGTACACAGGAGGAAGACGATGACACAATGATTAAAGACTGACTTTTCATATACCGGTAGGCTGGTTATTTTGATAACGTACAGGCGAGCACTTTGTATTACTTTGCACCGTTGTATTATTTGTACTCTGCACGAATGCTGTTCGCCATGTCAAAGATGTGAAAGTTTGATTGAATGATTGAAAGATTTATTGTTAATAAATGGGACGCTTTGCGTTCCCAAACAGTCATCTCTGTCCCGACAATCCCCTCCGTGGTAGCAGGAACCCCTATATACTACGCTAATTACACATCAAAACCCTGCGGCTTATAGTCGGGTGTGGCTTATATATGGAGCAATCTGTATTTTCCCCTAAATTTAGCTGGTGCGGCTTATAGTCAGGTGCGGCTTATAGTCCGGAAATTACGGTAATACCTGCAAGTGTGGCCGTGCGGTAGTAAGTGCGTAAACCTCACTCCCTGACACATTAAAGGGGAACTGCACTTTTTTGGGAATTTTGCTTATAGTTCAAAATCATTATGAAAGACATGACAACAGATACATATAGTTTGTGATGCTTTGTAACTCGCAAATAAATGTAAATAAAAGTATGCGTACAGCAGAATCAATGGGAGGTCCTCTGTTCCACCAATACATCCTTTTTAAATAACCATCCAAAAAGTGTCAATACTCCATTTACATTTCGTGACTGAATATTAACCAAGTATTAGTGAGATTTGTTATTATAAGCGCTAACGCAGACAAACTATTTATAGCGGCGACGTGATCACAAGCTTGCGTGCCAATGTTGACATTATCGACTGATGAGCTGCTTCCACGTTCCCTTAATCGTCAAACTTTATTCTAGATTATAAATCATGCCTCTCACCTGGATAGTACAAGGATGAGAATGTAATCCGACAAGTTGGCTTTTACAGCCAATTTAAACCCGGAAATGGCGGGAACAACATGACAAGATGCTTGGTTCCACCCCCCCCCCCCTCCCTCCATTTTCTTGGCGAGGATTATGAGTCATTTTTCATCTAAATGGGAATGTATAAACATCCGAGCAGTCGGCATCCTAATGACAGCAGACATTGTACAGTAAGTGATGTTTTTTATGTTTGTTGGCTCTCTTAAAGTCTGCAGTGAGTAGTAATCGGTGTTGTTAAAAACAAATTAATGATTTGTGTATGCGTAAAATGATCAAAATAAGTAAATGTTATTATAAATGTGCCTGTTACTACATTACATATATACTGTACTTACATAATGTATATAAAACCTTAATGGAGGTGTTTGAATGTTTAAAAGGGATTTTATAGGCTCCATTTAAGAAGACTTTTGATCACATCAATTTAATATTTAAGAAAGCATAAAAAAAACATCCGTCATGTCTCTCATAATAATTGTGAACGATAAGGCAAAATTCCCAAAAAAGTGCAGTTTTCATTTAACCCCGGATTTACACCGGATGCAGAACGGTGCCGCCACGGCGGCGGGCTCTTTCCCTTTCAATTCAAGTCAAGTCAGTGTGTTCAGTTTCTGCTGCTGCGGAACGGCACCAACGTTCGGAATATACGAGGAGCTTCTTCCGGTTTCCGCAATACGGCTGTTCGATAACATCTGCTTGTGTTGGACAGGAAGTTATGCACAAATGCAAAATGAATTATCCGGTTTCCTTTCAAAATGAAATACTCTGTTTTTAAGGCAAAACATATTTTATAATAATAATAATAATAATGATAATACATTTTATTTGTATTACACTTTACATTTGAACAACACATCTCAAAGTGCTACAGAGTAAAAACATCATCAAGGCATAAAAACAAGACAGTAAAAATGTAAAAACATAGCTATATGCTTTCCTAAAAAGGTAGGTTTGGAGTCAGGAAGCGCGTTCCACAGACGGGGAGTGGCAGCTTCAAAAGCTCTGTCCCCCATGGTCTTGAGTCGTGTCCTGGGTGCGAGCAGACGGTGCCTAACATTTTACACTTTGAAACGTCCTAATGGTAATTTCGGTAATTTCCCCTCTTCACCTCACAAATGAATGAAGACATGCTTATTCTGGAGGTCCAAAATTAATTAATCATATACAGGCAGATCCTGGGCAACTATATGTGTCAAATACAAGCTGATACGGAAACCGGGAAAGCAAAGGAGTTGGGCGGGTGGTCGGTTTTAGCATGCATGCGTTTGTGCCACAGAATAAACTGTTACTTATTACGCATCCAGTGGAAATCTGGGGTAAGAGTTTGCACTGGTCAATGAGCTGACCACTTGGGCTTTTAGCTTGTTGCCTGACGCGCCCACCTCTCAAGCAGCACACCTTGCTTTGAGCCTCTGGTAGGACAAAGGTGGCAGGAGCAGTGGGTTACAGACTCTCACGGCACAGTGGTTTGGAATAGCAGAAACCTGTCTTTTTTTTACTTAAAATAATAATAATGATATTATTATTAAAAATAATACTATTAATACTATATTATATTCGGGTTGCTACAGTAATGGGGAGATATAATAACGCTGTCATGTCTTACCCCATAAGACAGCAGTTGTAGTTCACCATTTGTTCACTTACATTTTCTTCTGGCCAACTTAATAGTCAACCTTTGCTTAAGAGGTTATCACATGTATTTTAGTGGGACAACACTTGCATCCATGTTTTGTAACGCCACACTGCAGGCTGTTGTGTCAGCACAAAGTGGACATGGAGACCGACAGACTGGTAGAATGCGTGCATGGAGGCTGCTTCTAGAAGCACTTTGTCATGTCGGGGCCTCTTAGGAATTTGCACACACACACACACACACACACACACACACACACACACACACACACACACACACACACACTGGAGACACCCGAGAAGTACGATGCCAGCGAGGTTAAGGACGCGCTTGTGCGGTGATGAGTGTTATCAGGCTACTTGGAATGTTTCTGTTCTGAGACGGGATACAACAACTGTTGTATGAATACACAGCATGCACCGTTCTCTTTTAATACAACTCAACCGCTAAGCATATTTTTTCCTGAAGGAAATTATAGAAATCAAACTGGTCTGTTCCAGGGTCAAACTGTCACCATTATACATCCTTGTATTAATTATACAGGAAATGTTTAATTAATTTTCAGTAATACAAGTGTTTGTCATCTTTGTTGAGTAAGCCATATTGTACTGAGCAGCCTGGACTAAGATGCCTGTACCAATTAAATGACCAACCTGCTAATTTTCACAAGAGATCAGTCCAATATTGTACTGAGCAGCCTGGACAGAGGCCTGTGTGTGCAGCTCTTATGCTGCAGACTGTTGCAATAGGTTACATACCCCGGTTCTATGGTTTAGGGCTGGGCGATAAACGATATCAATATATATCGTGACAGTAATGTAATCGGTATCAATAAAAATTGCGTTCAATAAAACTTTTGATGTATATATTTTTTTCCGTTGGAAGACAAAAGGTTGCATGAAAAAAAGACACTCGCTAACCGAGCAGTGCAGGAGGTGATCACTGATCAGTGGGAGTGTTAAGCAAACAGCCAATTAAGGTTGTTTGTGCCATCTTGTTGTCTCGCGGTTGATATTTCTTGCATTCAGTGAGAAGAAAAACTAAAAATTAGTGCTGCAGAGAGCGAATAAATTGCCGATTAAACAGGAAAAGTCACCTCAACATTTTTTGATTAAAAAAAAACAACAACAAAACAGACCGTAGTCAGACCGTAATCAATAATACTACACCACCTTAGCCGCACTCACCCTTGAAATAGTTCTCAGGATTCTCTGTTTACATTTTCACACTTTGCACTATTTTGTTACACTGTATTAAGCATTTCTTATGTATTTCTTATTTTTGCACCGTATTTTTAGTAGGTTATTGCTAAGTGTACAATGTGATTTTAGAATGTTGTTGACATTGATTTAGTATTTAATTTCCTTTCTGCCTTGATCGCTGAAGGGATTATACACAGAGGAAGGTTACATTTTAAATAAAACATTTTAAATTTAGTATATTTTTCTCCTGGTCCTTATTTTCGATAGGTCATAAAAATATCAATTATCGATATCGACCGTTATAAAACACTTATATCGTGATACAGTTTTCAGTTATATCGCTCAGCCCCACTATGGATGTCCTCATCCTATTTTACCTCATTTTGCCGTCCTCGGTACCCTTCTGTGGGGGCATCCAAAAAAAGAAGTTCTGCAAAAAGCCAAAGACAAAATAAAACGTTGAGCAAATAATTGTGTATGAGGCGACTTTAGAGGCAGAGTTTCCCCAAAATACTGTTTAGACTCTGAGTTGTACAACCTTAGCGGCATTTGAATGTGTGTTCATGTACTGTAGCTCGTTAACACCGCTTTGTGGCATCTGTGCAAGTGTAAAACTAACTATTTTTTCCACACCCTCCCACCTTGCTTTGCTACTTGGAAAACAACTGTTAGTACCATAAAGTATATTTCCCATATGTGAAGAGAGCCGCGACCGTGACATAATAAAAACCTGCTTTGCACTGCAGATGTTTGCTTCTGCAAGCAATCATGAATCTGGTAGTTGAGTGTTTATATATTTGAAGCAAACAAAAATGATCATTTTGGTCCAAACCAGTGCAGCTGTTCAAGCTGATGAAACAGATTGCATATAGTACGCTCTCTCATCATACACTCGCATGGATTTAACAGGCTTGACCGTGTGTGTGTGTGTGTGTGTGTGTGTGTGTGTGTGTGTGTGTGTGTGTGTGTGTGTGTGTGTGTGTGTGTGTGTGTGTGTGTGTGTGTGTGTGTGTGTGTGTGTGTGTGTGTGTGTGTGTGTGTGTGTGTGTGTGTGTGTGTGTGTGTGTGTGTGTGTGTGTGTGTGTGTGTGTGTGTGTGAAGCACTGCTACGAAGCAGTATGCATGATGTTAAATCAGTGCTGACAGCCTGTGCTTTCAAGGAGTGTGCAGAGAGACTGGTTAAAGGTGTTCTTGTCAGGTGCCGAGGGCTTGACACAAGTGCTGCATAGATAGCATTTTGAGGCTCCACTTTGTAGCGTCGAACGAGGACCGATCAACTGATCAATGTGAATTCCATCAATTGTGTGGAATTGATTGTTGATTGTCATAAAGCAGATTAGGCACAACAGAGTGCACTGCTTGGCTGTTGTGCTGAGAATATCAGGGTATCTCACGATACAGTACACACAGCTCACAATTACAACATTTCAATAGGGCGATATTGCAATTATTCATTACCGTATTTTCCGGACTATAAGCCGCTACTTTTTTCCCCATGCTTTCGAGCCTGCGGCTTATAAAACGGTGCGGCTAATTTTTAGATTTTTCTTTGTAAATGGCCATAATGTTTTGTGGAGTGAAGTGAATTATATTTATATAGCGCCTTTTTCTCTAGTGACTCAAAGCGCTTTACATAGTGAAACCCAATATCTAAGTTACATTTAAACCAGTGTGGGTGGCACTGGGAGCAGGTGGGTAAAGTGTCTTGTCCAAGGACACAACGGCAGTGACTAGGATGGCGGAAGCGGGGCTCAAACCTGGAACTAGGGATGATGTTTGATAAGAAATTATCGTGTTCGAGCCCATTATCGAATCCTCTTATCGAACCGATTCCTTATCGATTCTCTTATCGAATCCAGATAGATTGTTGTATATGGAAAAAAACACAATATTTGGTTTAACCAAAGCTTACTTTTATTGTATAAGAAAAAAATAAAATTAAATAAATATTGACTCTTGTTACCCCCCTAAAAAAATAAAATAAAATAAATAAATATTGACTGTTGTTACCCAAAGTATATTAAGTGGGATTTTTCAGAAAAACAAATATATACAGTAACACAAAAACAACCTGTCTCTGTGATCACTATAGGTGTATAAATAATAATATAGTGTTAAATAAAATCAGTCCCTTGGGCACAAAACTGAAAATAATACGGCTCTCCAAAAAGTGCACTTCTGCTGCTATTGGAACATCCATCAGTGTGGCCTCCTCCAGGAATGACTGCAAGTCCTTGTCCTGGAGGGAAAATGAGGGACAGACACAGCATAGAATTAGGGGGGAAATTAGCTGAATGTGAAGACTAGGGTGTCTGTTATTAAGTCTTTAGCATTAGTATGTGGAATTAAATGATGGAATGGATTATGTAATGAAGTTAAACATTTTACTGATATGATCCACTTTAAGAGGTTGTTTAAATTAATAGTGCTTACAAAGTACAAAGAAGAGTTATGAGAAATACTTTCAACCTTATTGAAAATAAGATATTCTTCATCTCAGTATATTAATAATGACTGAATTAATTAATTACATATTACAAAACTGTTGTATATACTCATTCACAGATGTTATTTTATTATAAAAAGGTCAGTAAATGATGTATATATTTGTAAACGCTCTGAAGTGGGAAACTGGTAGTATTAAATAAGCTTTACTTCTTCCTACTCCTTTTCGGACATGATGTAAAGTGAAATGATATGAAACTGTGTGATGTGTTATGCTGTAAGTGTGTTCATGTACGAAATAAACTAAAGAAAGAAAGAAAGCACTAGTTTATTAGACAGACCTGCAAACTCTGGAGTGGTGTAGGCTACAAGATACCGTTAACATTATCTGACACATACAAAAAGGCTAACGTTACCGTTAGCCACTGACTATGCTTAGGTAACGTTAGTCTACATTACTGCAGTCCTGGTTGACATAAGAGGTAACGTTATTTTAGCCTAAAGGCTACAAGTGAGCAGATATGGAAATTAACCGGCAACAGTTAACGTTAGTTACTCACCAGCACTATTACTGGAACTGGGGCTGCAGATTGAAGCAGAGGAAGAGGGGGGTGCTTCATCATCTCTGTCTCTGCTTCTCCACAACACCTTTCTCGAACGTTCAGGTTATGTACGGCCTGAACATGTTTCAACATGCTTGTTGTACTCCCCCCCCCCCCCCCCCTTACATGAGAGCGAAGCCTGGCAATAATTGCAGATAGCCGTTTCCTCGTCGTATTTTTTTGTAAAATGAAGCCATGCATTGAGGTGTTTTTTCCGGTCCATTGTTGTTGCTGCTTCTGTATCTGCCGTCTAATGACTTAGCTACGTCATTTCTTGGGACGTGCCACAGGGCATTTCCTGTGGGACGGGATTCGTTCCCAGGGATTCGAATAAAGAACCAACTCTTTTTCTTTACTATAGTGGCCTCGATAGCGGGAACCGGTTCTCAAAAAGGGATTCGAGTCCATGGAATCGGTTCTTTTCTTATCAAACAACCGGGAGACCCGGTTTCAAACATCATCCCTACCTGGAATCCTCAAGTTGCTGGCACGGCCACTCTACCAACCGAGCTATACCGCCCCCCCTATACTGCTCTTTTGGTGTTCTATGAAAACTATTTGTTTTTAACTCAATAGGTGGGTTAATGCTTGTGCTATGGCGCCATCTTTTGAACGAGTTCGCTCAGTGCAGTTGCTGCGGGCTAAACATTTACTTCCTGTTTCGTTCCTCTAACCGGAAGTATTCACCCAAAGCGTTTTTGCTCGAAAGGATTCTTCATTCGTCACTCCGAGCAACGTTTGTAAGTTTTACAATATAACTTGAACATTTCATACATACTAAACTGTTGCATGTGTGATGTCTGTAGGAGTGTTGTCATGCATATTTGTACTTGCTATCGTAATATAATCAAGCTAGCGTCGTTAGCATTAGCGAATAGGCTAACACGTTTATAAGTGAAAAGTGTATGAATAAGAAGACATAATTAACCTTTTTTGAGCAACTGTGTTAGTATTATTTAGTTACAATGGCATTATTTTTGTATTGTTTCAGTTTTGTAAATTCACCAAAACGTGACCCTGGAGTTATTGAGGCCGTTTAGCTGATTGGAGAGCTAGCTTCCGCAGCTAGTGGACCCATGAGGATGACTTCGGTTTTGTTTGATCAACCGTTTTACTGCCATGTGACACGCACCGTTTGGAAACAATTAGGGTATATAAACATTTACAAAATCTTTGCTACTCGTATATAACTGCAACTTCTAGTCCGGTGCAGTTAATATATGTTAACATATTTTATTTCTTCTAAAATTTGGTGGAAAATACGGTAATTGCTCTGAAAAGCCTACAATAAATCGGTGTGTTATAGAGGGAAAACCAAAAAAATTGTTTTTTTTTTTTTTATAGTTGAACCAGAGTACAAACAGCAAAAATGCAAAACGATGAGACTGTTTTAATGCATCATAGATATAAACAAAGTATATGTACATGACCCATTTTAGGTCACATTTGTCATACAAGTTTTAACCACAGCATGAAAACCATAAAACCCTCTAAACAATAGCAGTTTTTAACTTTTACAAACGTGTAACATTTTCAACACTGTTAATTAGGGTTGCGTGATATTGACAATATAAATGATATAAAACTGTCTGCCTTTTAATACTTTCGTTATATTGAGATAATGCATGTTGATGACACATTCTGGCCTTGTCCTGCAAATTTAACTGCAAAAATGGAACAAACGTGTCCTCAACACACTGTAGCATTCTTGCTAGCAGCTAACGCTCCTCTTCAGTGCAAAGCTCCTTCTAAGTCAGCAACCGCAAGCTAGAGCTCTTGAATGTAAATGTCTTGAATACAAATATTGATAGTGAAGTGAAATGAATTACATTTATATAGCGCTTTTTCTCAAGTGACTCAAAGCGCTTTACATAGTGAAACCCAATATCTAAGTTACATTCAAACCAGTGTGGGTGGCACTGGGAGCAGGTGGGTAAAGTGTCTTGCCCAAGGACACAACGGCAGTGACTAGGATGGCGGAAGCGGGGATCGAACCTGCAACCCTCAAGTTGCTGGCACGGCCGCTCTACCAACCGAGCTATACCGCCCCAGTAACGATACCAAGTATAACATCATTATATAGTTAATACAACAGTGGCTAGATCAATAATTTTTATCATAAAAAAATATTTTCTTTTTTTTGTTTTTGTTTGCAAACTCATTGGACACAGGAGGGCATAAAGGGCAAAATAAAAAAATCTAAATCAGAGCCAATAGTAGGAATTAATTTAAATATTTAATATACATTGTTACACTGCCATTTTGTGTTTTTGTCTGATTATAATTGTGATCAAAAATGTAATCTTCCACTGATCTTGAACCTTTAAAGTATCAGTATCAGCATTTCTATGACCAATAAGGCGCCTGTGACTACTTTGTATCGGTTGGATACCCAAATTTATGGAATCACCCAAAACTAATGTTAGGTATCAAACAGCTGAAGAACAAGTGTTTATTATATTTTGACAGAAGTGTAAATGTTAATGTTACAACAGAAAGGAACCTGATGTCAATAACAGGAAATTAGAAATTAACTTAATAATACAATTAAAGGCCTACTGAAATGAATTTTTTTTATTTAAACGGGGATAGCAGATCTATTCTATGTGTCATACTTGATCATTTCGCGATATTGCCATATTTTTGCTGAAAGGATTTAGTATAGAACAACGACGATAAAGATTGCAACTTTTGGTATCTGATAAAAAAAAGGCTTGCACCTACCGGAAGTAGCGTGACGTAGTCAGTTGAACATATACGCAAAGTTCCCTATAGTTTACAATGATGGCCGCATGAAGTGAGAGAGATTCGGACCGAGAAAGCGACAATTTCCCCATTAATTTGAGCGAGGATGAAAGATTTGTGGATGAGTAAAGTGCAAGTGAAGGACTAGTGGGGAGTTGAAGCTATTCAGATAGGGAAGATGCTGTGAGAGCCGGGGGTGACCTGATATTCAGCTGGGAATGACTACAACAGTAAATAAACACACGGCATATATATACTCTATTAGCCACAACACAACCAGGCTTATATTTAATATGCCACAAATTAATCCTGCATAAAAACACCTGCGTGTTTGTTATGCTAGCTCCTAGCTCCTCTGCTAGCTCCTAGCTCCATAGAACACGCCAATACAATTCAAACACCTGATCAACACACACAATCACTCAGCCCAAAAGACCGTTTACCTAACCCAAGGTTCATAAAGCTTATATATTTTTAAAAAGTTACGTACGTGACGCGCACATACGGTCAAGTTATCGAATGTTTAGCAGCCAAGGCTGCATACTCACGGTACCTGGTATTCAGCTGGGAATGACTACAACAGTAAATAAACACAAGACATATATATACTCTATTAGCCACAACACAACCAGGCTTATATTTAATATGCCACAAATTAATCCTGCATAATAACACCTGCGTGTTTGTTATGCTAGCTCCTAGCTCCTCTGCTAGCTCCTAGCTCCATAGAACACGCCAATACAATTCAAACACCTGATCAACACACACAATCACTCAGCCCAAAAGACCGTTCACCTAACCCAAGGTTCATAAAGCTTATATATTTTTAAAAAGTTACGTACGTGACGCGCACGTACGGTACGGTACGTGTTATGCTAGCTCCTAGCTCCTCTGCTAGCTCCTAGCTCCATAGAACACGCCAATACAATTCAAACACATGATCAACACACACAATCACTCAGCCCAAAAGACCGTTCACCTAACCCAAGGTTCATAAAGCTTATATATTTTAAAAAAGTTACGTACATACGCAAAAAAAAGCCAAAGCTGCATACTCACAGTAGCACGTCTGCGTCTTTGTCATCCAAATCAAAGTAATCCTGGTAAGAGTCTGTGTTGTCCCAGTTCTCTACAGGCGTCTGTGTATCCAAATCAAAAGTCCTCCTGGTTAGAGTCTCTGTTATCCGAGTTCTTCCATCTTGACTGCATCTTTCGGGAATGTAAACAAAGAAGCGCCGGCTGTGTACTGTTGTGGCTGACTACGTTCGAAAAATACGTCCATTTCGCACCGACAACTTTCTTCTTTGCTTGCTCGGCTTCCTTCTCCATAATGCAATGAACATGATTGAAACAGATTCACGAACACAGATGTCCAGAATACTGTGGAATTATGAAATGAAAACAGAGCTTTTTCGTATCGGCTTCAATGTGGAAGGCATACCCGTGTTCGCCGGGCTACGTCACACGCATACGTCATCCTCAGAGGCGTTTCGAACCGGAAGTTTAGCGGCAAATTTAAAATGTCACTTTATAAGTTAACCCGGCCGTATTGGCATGTGTTATAATGTTAAGATTTCATCATTGATATATAAACTATCAGACTGCGTGGTCGGTAGTAGTGGGTTTCAGTAGGCCTTTAAGAGATTAATACAACTGTACAAAGGTTACCTCATACATCAGCAGCCGAATTAGGAGCCTTTGTAACTCATTTTGAAATAGTTATATTTTGGTTTGTATACCAAATAATATATTGTGATATAGATCGTTATTGCAGGAGGCTGCAAAATATATCGCAATATAGATTTTAGGCCATATTATCCATCGCTACTGGTAAGAGTAAAACACAAATCACAGTAAATGACTCTGACAAGGGATAGTGAGGTGATAGGGAAGTATGGTGGCACTGGAACAACATAGGTTGAAAAAAAAGAGCCCACTACCAAGTTCCTCTCCGCTGAGTTGCATCGATGCTTTAATTACTCGACTGATGAACGCTAATTATATCAGCGCTTACCTCATTATTGAAATGCCAATAGAAGAACCAAGTGTTATTTACTACTTGAGTTTGTTTTTACTTGAGCCTGATTTTTTATTGGAGAATGTGGGGTAGGTGGGTGGGGGCAATTTAAGCATCCAAAGTGGAATGCTTCTAAGGTTGTATAATTTGGAATTTGATCAAAATGCTATGGCAATTTTCCAGTCAGTGAAGCAAGCATCAAATAATGAAATCTGTGTCTGTGTTTAGCTTTTTTTTGTGGGCTGTGGTAAATACTCAGACACTCATTCAAAGCAGTGTGACTCCAGCGTCACCCATGCAGTGCGATTTTACAATATATATAATAGTTTGACTTACGGCTGGGCGATATGGCCTTTTTTTAATATATCTATTTTTAGGCCGTATTGCGATACACGATATATATCTCGATATTTTGCCTTAGCCTTGAATGAACACTTGATACATATAATCACAGCAGTATGATGATTCTATGTGTCTACATTAAAACATTCTTGTTCATACTGCATTAATATATGCTCATTTTAAACTTTCATGCAGAGAGGGAAATCACAACTAAGTCAATTTAGCAAAACTGTATTTATTAAGCAGTTATTAAGCAGTGGCACAAACATTCATGTCATTTCCAAAACAGAAAGTGCAAGATTGTCAGAGACATTTTAAAACAAGCTATAAGTGCACTTTTGTGCATGATGTGACTAAGATGACATATCAAAACAACACTAAATTAAAGTGCACTTTTTGTACAGAACGCCACTACAATAGTTTAAAACAAATAAAGCGCACTTTTGTGCATGATGACACACAAGATATTTCAATAAGTGTCACATAAAAATGAGCTGCATATCAAATAGTATATGTCCTACGGTGTTGATGTGGAAATAGTTGCTTCGGCATTTAGTTGGTGTGGCACCGAACGGAGATATTGACATGTAAAGACATATTCCCGCTTGAAGCCAAACCACCGTCAGACGATGGACCCTGTGCTGTTTTTCTTGGGAATTAATTATTCCTTCATTTGTTACCAGATTCACACCTTCTTTCTCTCATATTACCACTCAAACCACGCCGTTAGCTGTTAGCTTCACAGCTAACGTGACCATGTCGCTACCTGTCTGCTCTGCGGGAGCGTGTGACGTTGCTCACTTGACAGTATGTGACGCATGTAAGAAGGTGCGCTTGTTTTAAGTCTCTGTGAGAAGGAGAGACAGGAAAGAGTGAGAAACGCATGCAGTTTAATGCCCCGCAGCTATAAGCAACTGCGTGAGAACGTTTACTCGAATATCACGATATAGTCATTTTCTATATCGCACAGAGACAAACCCGTGATATATCGAGTATATCGATATATCGCCCAGCCCTAGTTTGACTTAAAAAAAAGTCTATGGTAAAATGGCAGGAGGATGGATGTCAACAATGTAGTAGAGACTTACGCAAAGCACAATGGAAGTTGAACCAACAAAACCCCAAGAGGAACTCCTTAGTTTTGACGTTAAAAGTCCAACAACGGTAAACAGCAAAACATTCTGCCAACAAGTTGTTGTTAGTGACATAAAGACGTCTATTTTTTCCATGTCATTTAAAGACACAACATGAAGAACAGTACAAAGACAGTGTTAAAATGCGACAAAGTGTTAACGTTACCTCAAAAATCACTATGTAATGAAAATACATTTCACCAAATGAGCCTAAAAGTGTTGTTGTCCAAGGTAGGGCTGTCTTCGACTAAGAATTTTCATAGTCAATCTGATTAGTTATTTTTTGCCTATTGACGATGATCAGTCAAATCTATGGCTTTTTAATCCAAAACCAACATTTCTTACCTATTGGTACCTGTTTTTTTGTATTTGGGATCTGTATAAGTACAGAAAATTGGAAAGAATCGTAACAAAGTTTCCATATGTGTACCTGTGGAACAATCAGTATCTTTTCAAAAGAAGTGCTACTGCTCGAAGGTGAGGCGGTGTGTCCCGGCCCGCGCAATGTCTATCAAAGTGCAATTATCAATCACGGTTTTACGATCATTTTAATTTCAAATTGTAATACTAACCTTTGGCAGTTTTACACCAGTTACCATTAATACTGTTTATCCATACATCCCTAATACTGACCATTGACCATGAAACGACTATCATGTTGTGTGATTTTTCAAGGCGTTTTAAACATTTTTTTTATGCTGAGCCCTTCATGCTAGAAGAAGTTGAGAGAGGCGATCAATCCTCCTTATCCGCATGCCTTGGAACTCATTAAAGGCCTCATCTTGGAGCTCATCGCTACACTCGCCCCTTACCTCAGCTTTTGGTCAAGGGCGCTGGAACGCGACGACAAGCTATTGGGAAACGTGTAAACAGAAAGCAGCAGAAAGGAGCGTGCAGGACACTGCGGCATCCTCGTGATTAGTGAGGCCCGTCGTCATCACCCGTGTCTCTGTGCACCTGGGAATGTGCTGCTCCAGTCTATAGCAGTGGCTAAGCTTGCATGTCTATCTATAGAAGCGTGCAGTTGTTCTGCAGAGGCGTCTGGCATTTATACAAGAGTGGAAGCTCTTACAGCTAAAAAAGACGGGCCAGCCTGCATATTCTCTTCTATTTTCCCTTCTTATTGTAGGTGTACAAATACATTTCCTCCATCCAAGTTTGTTTTTCCTGCGCGATTGCAGTGCTCAGATTAATTTCCCCACAGCCTGTATACGTTCACCTCTCACCTGGCCACTGCAGACATCAGGGGTGGTTTCATAAACGCATCCCGTCTGCCTCTCTTGCCCTCATCTCACAGACTCCGAAAGGAGAAAATGTCAGGCGTGGACGTCAATCTTCACAGTGCCAGAAAATGGATGAAAACATCAGAACCCATCATGTTCCTTTTTAGGCCACTTGGTGAGGGTCTGATAGGCCATATTAGATGTCACAGTGTTGCAGAATGTACTGCATGTTGTAGACACATTTTATGCTATTTGGCTTTTAAATGCATTTAAACAGACAAACACATTTGTCATCAAGTTTTTTTACAATGCTTAACCAACACTGTTGTTTCATTATACACACTTAGGAAGGACAAATGTGTGGCCACGATTAAATAGAACGTTGTGCGTCCCATTTAGAATAAGAAGAAAGACTACCCCTAAATAATCCCAAATTGAACATGGTCGAAAAATAATCATTTCAGCAGGAGCTCGGGAAGTTTGTGTTTTTTGTTAGGGAAATGTAATAAATTAATCCAAAAAAGAAGAATTAAACTATTTCAGGGTCAAACTGTTGCCATTATCACAGCATCATCAACACAAAATCGGTAAAACACAATTCTTGATGAGCATATATTTCCTTCAGCGACTTGATAAAAGGTTGGGGAAAAAAAGATACATATTTTGATCAGAATCATCTTTATTGGCCAGGTATGTAACACACAAGGAAGTTGACTTAGTACTGTGCTCTTTTTGTTAATGGGATGGGAGGTACTTTCTGTGAATGTCCTGAACCAGGCATGCAGCTGGATTATTTTAGGCATCGAGCAATCTATCGATTAATGTGTTTGATTAATTGAGTAATTGAATAAAACACACTTTATTGCCTCAATGTTTTAGGCAAAATGGTTGAAATGAACAATTGTTCTGCTTGACATAAACTGCATTCTTTTTTCTGATAAATACACATCATCAACAGTGAAATTGCACTTTTAACATGTGTGCAAAAAAACCCAAGCTCTCCACAAGGGATGTAATGATATATACAGTTATTGGGACCAACAGTTGTCGTTATTATCACTGTAGTGTTGAATGTGCTCAATAAGTACTTAGTTGGGGTGCTGGAGCCTATCTCAGTGAAATCTGTTAACCAGGTTTTATATACAAAAAAAACCCCAACTAAAATAAATAGACACACAATATACTTTCTTGGCAGAAGAAAAATAAAATATTGTTCTGGGGCCGTATTTATCAAGCGTCTTAGAGTGCCGTTTTACACTAAAGTCCTGAGAATTTGCGAAATGTAGTCCTACTCTCAAACTTAAGAATAAAAGGTATTTATCAACTTTCTTAAGTCTAAGAATCACTCCTACTCTCCACGATATTTAAGAGACCTTCAGAGGTGTCCTAAGTGGTTAGGAGTTGCCAGCAGGGGATGGCACTGAGGCAAGAGAGACGTGCGCGAACGTTCAGGGAGCGGAAGGATGTCCTGGCTTTGTTTGATGACGAGCAGCTGATCAAACGGTATCATTTAGACAGAACGGGTATTATTTTTGTCACAGATTTAATCATTTTCGATTCCATGTTGATTTCTGCATGTGGTTGCAGTGGGCTAGTTTATATAGAGCCACCCACACCAGTTTCAAATTAGTTGCCTAATTAATGAATTGGAAAGAAAATGTTATGAGAGTAGCGTATGTGTGTGTGTGGCCCTTTAATAGGTGACAGCATGTGAGGTGAGTGACGTCAGTGAGTGTGTGGGCGAGAAAAGAGAGGGAGCGGTAGCGTGAGTGCGGGCGTGCACTAGTTTGTTTTGTGTTGGATTGGCTGTGTGCAAGCAATCAATAAAGCAAGATTTGCAACTAATCGCCGGACTCATCATTCACCCTAAAGTCGTCCGCTGTGGAGACCCACTGCCGGGTAAAGTGAAGGGTGTTGCCCCGAGCATACATCGGCCCTGGAGAAGTGTCTCCCCTGCGCTCTTCGACTACGGTCTGGGAGCAGGAAGCAGGAAAGGTGCAACAAAAAGGAAACATTTATTTTTGATTAATTGCCAATATTGTTTGTTTGTTTTTTATTATTTTGTAGTTTATTCTCAAAATATACACTCCCATTGTCCACTTAAATATTTCTAAGATATTTCTTTATTCTTAGACAAGGGATTCCCTTCCGTGATTGGTCATTTCTATGGACACAGAAATTACGTCACCTAAACTTCCGTTTACGGCACATAGTAATGTCGTAATTCAGCTCTGGGTGTGACACTTAAGATTCAGTCCTACACTTCGCTGAAAGTGTGAGTAAGACGCTTGATAACTAACTTTTAATTGCAGCTTTCAGCGAATCATTTCTTTACTCTTAAGTCAACTCTTAGCATACTTCTTAGGAGTAATTCTAAGAAGCTTGATAAATACGGCCCCTGGTTTCATAAGAACCATTTTGTTTTAAAATCCATCCATCCATTTTCTACCGCTTGTCCCTTTTGGGGTCGCAGGGGGTGCTGGAGCCTATCTCATGTTCGTTTAAATTTGTTTATCTTCTTCCATTTTAATTTGTAAATGTTTCAGAATGTTTTTTTTTAATAAATTAAAATTTTGTGTTCACTTTGCTTCACTTCCGGATTATTTGACGTCACAAAACTTCACTTCCTGTTGAAGACACCTCCGTCAGTGTCGACTCGACAATGTCGAGTATAGATTGATCACTTTGTTCTAAGAAAGCACAAACTTTATGTTCAATGGAAATATCTTAGTTTTTCTGACAGTAATGTGTTTTACAGGTTTAGATTGGGGTATGACATTTCTTAATGAGGAAACATGATAATGTCTATTGTGTTCATGTTAGCATTTAAGTTAGCTAGCAAGCTAACGCTAGTCAGTCCATTTATCAAAGTGTGGTTGTCAATCACGTTTTTTTCGATACTTATTATTTAAAACGGTAATACTAACCGTAGAGTTTTCATCATTACTCTTTATCGTTACAACCATATCCACATATTTAAAGTTCCAGGCAGTCCATACGGTACGAATTATATACATTTGCATTAGTTACTCTAAACAATTTATCAACACAATATAAATCGAAACGTTTTTTCAAATCAAATTATCGATTTAATTGAGTTAATGTTGCAGCCCTATTTTAAACTTTTTTTTTTCTATTCCAGTGTCATATTGAAGAGAATGTTTGTCCTGTCTAATGTTAGACCAGTTTGTTGGGGCGGTGTGGCTCAGTTGGCAGAGTGGCTAAGCCATCAACTTGAGGGTTCCAGGTTCGATCCCCACTGCCACTGTGTCTTTGGGCAAGACACTTTACCTACCTGCTCTCAGTGCCACTCGCACTGGTTTAAATGTAGCTTAAATATGTAGATAATGGGTTTCACTATGTAAAGCGCTTTGAGTCTCAGTAGAAAAGCACCATATAAATATAATTCACATTACTTCACATCTACATGATTGCAGTTCAGTTTCTTGTAGGATAATCATGCTGGTCGTAAGAATTGATTTCTCACGACTAACCATAGTGGTACTTAGTTGTAAGGAAGAAAGCTAATTAGCAGCTAACGTTATAAATACTCCTTCACCCTCTGGGTTGGCCATTTTTTGTCTCTGAAGGTGTAGTTTCCCCAAAAAATCTTGCTCATATTTTGCTACTGAAGAGTACAAGGTAACGCTGTTGTTTCTTTGAGTCAACACTGTTGGTACGAGGCGTGATTGTTAGGTTGTATTTCCACACTGTGTGTCATAGAATGCCACAGACTTCCCAAGCTATTTGAAGCATGCTAAGAATTTTCCTCCATGTCACCTTGAAGTCAACAAGTTACTCACTTGTTCAGAAAATAACCAGTGACTCTTGTCATGGCACACAAACCCAGTCCTCCAGTTTGTTTTTGCTGCGCTTTTTCAAAACCTTCAGCAGAGCCGCACCAGAAAGGATATCTGGTAAGGTATACAAGAATCCTGGAAGGAAGGATTAAAGTTAAAGTTAAAGTACCAATGATTGTCACACATATACTAGGTGTGGTGAAATTTGTCCTCTGCATTTGACCCATCCCCTTGTTCACACCCTGGGAGGTGAGGAGAGCAGTGAGCAGCAGCAGTGGCCGCGCCTGGGAATCATTTTGGTGATTTAACCCCCAATTCCAACCCTTGATGCTGAGTGCCAAGCAGGGAGGTAATGGGTCCCATTTTTATAGTCTTTGGTATGACTCGGCCGGGGTTTGAACTCACCACCTACCCATCTCAGGGCGGACACTCTAACCACAAGGCCACTGAGTAAGGAAAGGAACATTGAATCAGACTTATAACAGTTAACAGCATTTATTCAATTGCGCCTCTAAAGCAGCACTATGTACCTTTTCAACCCTCATAACATTTTTTCATAACTTTTTTGGATGATACGTCGACGTACAACTAGTTAAATGACAACTCCTGTCATGGCCTGAGGGGTCTGTATCGCTTTCACTGGCACTACGCAACTTTCAGTAGGGTGGCAGGAATCCTGCCACACAAAGTACAAATGTGCTGAAAGATCGGTCATACTGAATCATTGTTGTATTATCGTGTCAGTTTGTATGTACGTGACAGTAGTTTCTAACGATTTACAACGCTAAGTGCTGGTCCTCATGGGAAATGTGGTCTTCCTTCAGGCAAAACACTACCGCTTTGGTCCACTGGCGCCGCCAGAATCAATCAAATCTGAAAGTTCTTAAGTGGGGCTTATATACCAAATCAAGTAAAGTGTAATTTTTTGCCCTTTGACAAGGAAAAAATGGTTTTAAAACAATAGGTCAGGAGATCGGTTCGCAGCCGAGTGTGAAGCGACTGGGATGAGAATCAGCACCTCCAAGTTCGAGTGCATGGTTCTTGCCCGGAAAAGGGTGGAGTCCCATCTCCGGGTTGGGGAGGAGATCTTACCCCATGTGGAGGAGTTAAAGTACCTCTGAGTCTTGTTCTCTAGTGAGGGAAGAGTAGATCGTGAGATCGACAGGCGAATCGGTGCAGCGTCTTCAGTAATGCGGACGCTGTATCGACCCGTTGTGGTGAAGAAGGAGCTGAGCCGAAGGTAAAAATCTCAATTTACCGGTCGATCTACGTTCCCATCCTCACTTATGGTCATGAGCTTTGGGTTAGGATCGAAAGGACAAGATCACGGGTACAAGTGGCCGAAATTAGTTTCCTCCGCCGGGTGGCGGGGCTCTCCCTTAGAGATAGGGTGAGAAGCTCTGTCATCCAGGAGGAACTCAAACTAAAGCCGCTGCTCCTCCACATCGAGAGGAGCCAGATGAGGTGATTTGAGCATCTGGTCAGGATGCCACCCGAACGCCTCCCTAGGGAGGTGTTTAGGGCATGTCCGACCGGTAGGAGGCCACGGGGAAGACCCAGGACACGTTGGGAAGACTATGTCTCCCGTCTGGCCTGGGAGCACCTTGGGATCCCCTGGGAGGAGCTGGACAGAGTGGCTAGGGAGAGGGAAGTCTGGGCTTCCCTTCTAAGGCTGCTGCCCCCGCGACCCGACCTCGGATAAGCGAAAGAAGATGGACGGATGGATGGGTGGAAGGTCAGGAGAAATGTAGTTTAGCTGCTTCCCCACTCTGTTAGTGCACTATACCTTCTGAACGTCACTTCCTGTCAATGAGAAAGGACGCAAAGAAAAAAAGCTCCGCTTCTGCTACCGGAGTTTTTGTTAAGTCTGAAGATTTTGACCACTGATTTGACCACTGATTTGCGATTACAGCCACAGGAGAGTCACCTGGCATCTTCGATCTGATTTTGGTCAGTTGAGAGGCACTGATACGCTGAAATAAGGCGAGTGGAAGAGCCGTTAGCCTCAAGCCAAAGGCGCCTCCCGCAGTTCAAAGCGGTTGCCTAGCAACCAAAAGTTACGGCGAGTTTACAGCTGTTTTAAAGTGATCCCGACGTCGCAGAGTGATATAAGTTGACAGGCTGACACCTCAAGTTGATTTCTGAACGGCGCAAGGTACGAAATTGTTGAAAAAACAAGTTAAAAGTGCCGCAAGTCTAAAGAAGTAACTGCCCTTAAGACATAAGAGGCGCTGACGTCAGTGACTGCCGCGATGCCAAAAGTTAAAGGATTGACTGGGAAGACTGATTTGAAGCTGGGCACAGGACATGATGGGATTCAAGAAGGGATACTACAAAAAATACTCCAGGAATTTAAAGAAGAAATGATAGAAAAATTGGAAGAATTGATGGATGGATGGAAAGAGGATATGAAAGAAATGAAAGAAGAAATTAAAGAAATGAAAAAAGAGAACAACTCCAGAAATAAAGAAGCCACTGAAATTAGCAAACAAATGAAGATCCTTCAAGAAGACAACAACATGCTGAGGAACATCATAGATGAAATGGATCAGGATAAATGAATGAATGATATCATTGTGACAGCGCACCGAATTAAACCAAGATCCTATGCGAAAGCTGTGAATAATGAAGGTGAACCAGATGAAATGGATATGGTCTCAGCAGAACAGCAAGTGGTCAACTTTCTGCAATCAAAAGAAATTGAAATTGACATTAATACCATCGAAACATGCATCCCACTGAACGGAAGAAACAACAACGCCACTCCAGTCGTGCTCGTGAAACTCGTAAACAGAAAATCTAAAATGGCATTGCTGAGACAGGGAAAGAAGCTGAAGGGAACAAATGTGTACATGAATGAGCATCTCACAAAACGTAATGCTGGAATCGCCAAGAAAGCACGCGACTTGAGAAGGCAGGGAAAAATCCAGGGAACTTGGAGCGCCAACTGTAACATCTACATCAAGCTGAATGGAAGTCCAGAAGCAAGAGTAATTGTTGTCCATGACATCAAGGACCTGGACAATTTTTTAAAGTTTACACAGCTACCACAACAACGATGATAATGGACTCTGACAGAAAACAAGCACCTAAATTCAGCATCGGCACTACTATGTTCCAAGGGACGACTAAACAAGAGGACCTAGATTCAGGATTGCATCCACCTACACTTATAGAGATTATTGAAACAACATCAAAGTTTGTTGAACAAGAAAATATGGAACTAAAAAATTTCTGCAACAAAGATCACAAAAACCAGGATTTGGAAAATGATATAGATCCAGATACAAATTTTTTCTCCCACATCAGTAATAGTTGTTTTTATTATACAGATGATCAATATAATAGCAACATTGAATGTGATAACAAATTGTCAATTATTCATTTTAACAGTAGAAGCTTGTATGCAAATTACAACAACATTAAGAACTTTTTGGAACACATCAACGAACCCTTCAAAGTGATTGCTGTCACAAAAACATGGATTGATGATAAAAAAAGAATAGATTTTGATCTGGAGGGATATGAACTAAACTACATCAACAGAACCAACAAAAATGGAGGAGGAGTAGCTGTGTACGTGATGAAGAACCTGAACTACAAAGTGGTAAAAAACATGTCATTTGCCATAGATAATATCTTACAATTTATAACCATTGAAATATGTCAGGAAAAAAGCAAAAACATATTCATCAGTTGTGTATATATAGATCACCTAAGTCAAGTATAGAAACATTTGAAGAATGGATCAAGGCAACTTACATGGACAATGGTCAAAGAATAATGTTCTTATGTGGTGACTTTAATATTGACTTATTGAACCCCAACAAGCAAAAGTCTATTGATGACTTCATTGATACAATGTACAGCATCAGTCTATATCCTAAAATCACAAAGCCAAGCAGAATCACAGGACAATGTGCCACGCTTATTGATAATATTTTTACCAATGATTTTGATAATAACACTACAAGTGGTCTACTTATAAGTGACGTTGGTGATCATCTGCCAGTTTTTACAATATATGATGGAAACTACAAGAAGAACATGGAAGACAAAAGGACATTTCGAAGACTATGCACAGAGAAGAGGATGACTGCCTTCAAAATTGAGCTACAAAAGCAAGATTGGGACAATGTGTATAATGAAAAAGAGGTTGATGAAGCATATGAACATTTCTTAAACAAGTTCATTATACTTTATGACAAACATTGTCCATGGATACAACTCAGTAACAAGCAGAGAAAGAATAATCAACCATGGATGACAAAAGGATTAAAAAATGCTTGTAAGAAGAAGAATACACTATACCAGGGGTGGGCAATTAATTTTTACCGGGGGCCGCATGAGCTACCCGAGCACTGCTGGAGGGCCACATCGACAATATTTCAATTAAATTTTGCTCAATATTATTTTGAATATATACCGTAAGATAAATAATAATAATAATAATAATAATAATAATAATAGTAATACTTCAACATAGTGTGTGTAACAGCATTCCATGACTAATATATATAAATTAACATTAATAATAAATGACAGTAAAATAAGCACACGTATGACTGAGGAGTCATAGTGTAACTTTGTGTGGTGTTTGAGTTGTCCGACTTTTTGTGTGGCCTTAAACGCACCAGTGGTTTAGTGCTATGCGTGTTGGTGACAGATGACAAGTTGGTTTTGGCCTGGTTTGTACGGCAGAAAATGACTAGTTTTTCGAGATAGAATTGTTTTACTCATGTTTTTGGTGTGGTTATGTCCGAATATAAACAGTTTTGTTCAATAAAGTGATCGATATAATTCCTGTCCTCGAAGCATCTCGATAGACGTTACAATAATTGAACGGTGTTCAATTGAACGGTGTTGACGAACACCATTAGGGCCGCTTGTTGTCACTGTCACTCAAAGTTGCATTGCAAAATTCCATAGAATAAATATGTTTATTTTGTTTATAATTCAGATGGGATTTGATTTGGTGCGCGGCATATACTTGCTGCGCGCAGCGGACGCTTGAGCAGTGCGCAATTGCGCAGGCACGCACCTTAGGTGAGGGGACGTTGCTTTGTAGTTCATGTGTTGTTGAAAACACGCCATTCCTCATCAACTTTTCTCTTTTTGGCGTCTCGGGTGTAAACCGTGCATCACTTGTCGCTGCATGTGCACCTTCACTCGCAGGTTACACACGGACACACGCCCATAAATAATACTTTTCAAAATAAAAGCAGCACAGTTGTATTGCGCGCAGGACATAGATGTTTTTTCAACTTTATTTTGTAATTGCAGTTGTTCACATTCACTCACAATCACGCACACGTCCACACGGAAGTAATACAAATAACGATTTTCAAAACAAAAGCAGCACCGTTGTATTGCACACTCGACATAGATACTTTTTAAAATTTATTTTGTAATTTATAATTGGCCTCACGCGGGCCGGACAGGGACGCACAAAGGGCCGGATGCGGCCCGCGGGCCGCAGAATGCCCAGGTCTGCACTATACAGAAAATTTATAGCACAAAGAACTATAGAGGCAGAAATTAAGTACAAAAAGTATAAAAACAAGTTAACAGACATACTACGATCATGTAGAAAAGAATATTACGGTGAATTATTGGACAGGAACAAAAATAATATGAGAGCAACATGGGGCATCCTCAATAGCATTATTAAAAATGGAACTAAGAGGGACTACCCTCAATACTTCTTAGATGAAAATAAAAAAAATGACAACATAAAGGAAGTAGTTGAAAGCTTCAATAATTATTTTGTAAATATTGGACCAAAATTGGAAGAAAGGATTCCAGACCCAGTTCCAATTGAGGACTATAATGATACCATAGAGCGAAATCCCAACTCCATGTTCCTCAGTAATGTGACACAGGAGGAAATAGTTACAATCGTGAAAAAATGTAAATCCAAGACTTCAACTGATTGTAACGGAATTGATATGGAAACGATAAAAAAGGTTATTGAAGAGATCTCAGGACCATTAATGTATATTAGTAACCTATCATTTCAAACAGGTACATTTCCAAACAAAATGAAAATAGCTAAAGTTGCACCAATTTACAAGACTGGAGACAAACATCAATTTACAAATTATAGACCTGTTTCTCTACTTCCACAATTTTCTAAAATCATTGAAAAACTGTTCAATAACAGATTAGAAAGTTTCATAAATAAAAATAGAATACTCGAAGAGAACCAATATGGATAGAGCTAATGTTTCAACTTCAATGGCTTTAATTGAAATTACAGAAGAAATTACCAATGCAATAGATAGTAAAAAATGTGCGGCAGCGGTTTTTATGGATCTAACTAAAGCATTTGACACAATTAATCACAATATTTTAATCAAAAAACTAGAACGATATGGCATCAGAGGGTTAGTCTTAAACTGGATAAGAAGTTATCTAACGAACAGGAAACAATACGTGAAGCTAGGCGAACACACGTCTACAACGCTAAATATATCCTGTGGTGTACCTCAGGGATCAATACTAGGACCTAAATTATTCAATCTCTATATAAATTACATTTGTAAAGTTACAAAAGATTTAAAGTTAGTATTATTTGCGGATGATACAACAGCGTTTTGTTCAGGAGAGAACACACAGGAGATAATACAAATAATAACAGAAGAAATTAACAAATTAAAAAGATGGTTTGACAAAAACAGACTATCGTTGAATCTTAGTAAAACTAAAATAATGCTATTTGGTAACAGTAGAAGAGAAAGTCAAACACAAATACAAATAGACGGAATATAAATTGAAAGAGTAAACGAAACCAAATTTCTAGGTATAATGATTGATGATAAATTGAACTGGAAATCTCACGTAAAAAATATACAACATAAAGTAGCAAGAAACACGTCAATAATGAATAAAGCAAAACATGTTCTAGACCAAAAATCCCTTCATATTCTCTACTGCTCACTAGTGTTACCATATCTGAGCTACTGTGTAGAAATATGGGGAAATAATTACAAAAGTACACTTCATTCTTTAACGGTGTTACAAAAAAGATCAGTTAGAATAATACATAATGTTGGATATAGAGAACATACAAACTCTTTATTTATTGAATCAAAAATACTGAAATTCCACGACATAGTGAATTTACAAACAGCTAAAATTATGCATAAAGCAAACTATAACCTGCTACCCAAGAATATACAACAATTCTTCTCAAAAAAAGAGGAGAAATATAATCTTAGAGAAAAACGTAATTTAAAACATTTGTTTGCACGTACAACACTTAAGACCTTCAGTATATCAGTATGTGGAATTAAATTATGGAATGGATTAAGCAAAGCAATCAAACAATGTACTAATATGATACACTTCAAGAAACTCTTCAAACTAAAAGTGTTTACAAAGTACAAAGAAGAAGAACCATGACAAACATTCTCAATTTATTTCATCCATCCATTCATTCATTCTTAAAGTATTCTTACTTATCTCATCATATGAAATATGACTTACTTCACTAATTATTATTATTAAATTCTTACTATTATTTATTTATTTATTTTTATTGTGATTACTTATGAAGTTTATTGTGAAAAAATTGTGAACAGGAAGTGAACAAAAAGTTTTGCAACTGTTATGTAAAGAAAAGGGGTAGGATTAAATAAGCTCTGCTTCTTCCTACTCCTTTTCGAACATGTTGAAAAGAAACTGGAAATTGTGATGTATCATGTTGTATGCTTGCATGTTCGAAATAAACTCAAACTCAAACTCAAACTCAAGCCGGACATTTTCCCCTTATACATTGTTTTTATACAGAACAGCAAGACAGAATTAAAAAAAAAAAAGAAAATACGCACAGCATTTAACAGGCAGTATTAAAGGGGTTCTTGACTCCCAATTACCGAACAAAAGAGTGACAACTTGTCAACACCTGTAACTTTTACTGTGTTTTTAAGTTCCCAGACAAATACACATGGTAAGAGCTGTAGTTAATCCCCAAAGTTTTACTCTATGTTGAATTGACTTGAGTTTTCTTGCACATCTCAATGTACTCTTCAAAACAAGCACTTTACTTTACTTTAAACGCGTTACTTTAGGGTGTTGAGTGGAGTTGCAACGAAATTTGGGACTGACAAGCACATGTTTGTAAAATTAAAGCCAGGCATATTTAAAAAACATTGCTGCCAGGGAGCAAAACATCTTTGCTGGCATGGTTGGAACTTAGCAACTAGTTGTAAGTGATTGCTCATTTATGTAATTGTTATTAGACTTTGAGAACATCCGAACAGTGTTTCCCACAAATTGGCAATCCATTTGTTGTGGGCAGGTGTATGGCCAGGGGTGTGGTGCGGGTTTGGCTGTGGTGTTGTCAATATAGAGTTATCATATAATTTGCACAATTGGCTATGACGCAAGTATTTTTTTTAAAAGGGCTTAACTATATTTTGCTTAGTATATATTTTGTGTTATTAGTATAAACATATATTTTTCTTTATACAATATATTCTTTTGCTGTATTTTCCAAATATTTTTGCTTATTTTATACGCCACTAGTTTGTTGATATATTACTGTGCCCTCCCTGAATGTTGGAAATTCATTTGGCGAATGGGTAAACAGTTCTTTGAATTAGAGAAGAAAAACTTCCAACTTGAGGTTGTTTTAAAGTCTCTACAATGGTGTTACTGTAAAACTAAGCACACAAAGAAAAGTGCATTAATACACGCATGAAGTGCACATACATGTAAGAATTGTGTTAAATCGACAACACAGTTTGATCTGAAATGACAAAAATAGCGATACAACCAAACAGGATAAAGTTATGTTCTTATGCCGTTATCCATCTATCCATTTTCTACCGCTTGACCCTCTCGAGGTTGCTGGGAAGACTGGGGCCTATCCCAGCTGCATTCGGGCGGAAAGCGGGGTACACCCTGGACAAGTCACAATCTCATCGCAGCTTATGCCGTTAGTTTAATGCTAACATACAGTGGACCAACCCATTGATGGGCTAATGCAAACTAGCCAATGACTACAGGCATAAAGTCACCAAACTCTGTAGAAAGTAATATTAACCGCTTACTTCTACCCAGTCTGCTGGGTTAATTTACCTGTGGCGGGCCACCACAAGTACCGGTAAATAAATGTATGGGATACACTGCTGTATTACATGCACACTAGTATGCCTTCCACATCATTTTGAGCACAGCCCGTAGGGGGCGATGTCCAACCTGGAAAAGCATGCTTTTCATTGATGGTGACTTTTTATACGATTAAATGAGCCAATGGTATGTTTACGCCCCACCGTCTCTGCCTGACGTTGTGAGGTCATCTTTTTGAGAAAACACTGGCCCAGATATAATTTTGCGAATCCGCAAGGCTTGTTACATAAACATGGCGATGCTGTAATCCAGCATTATTGAATATAATAACTACTCATGGGTTTTTTTGGTTTTATAAACTGCAACCCCACATGCGCCTGAAAGTCATCAGCCCCGCAAAATGACGGCCCTTTATGCCACAGGCCGTCTTAAACCGGCCATCTTTTCCTATTGTGTTGTGTCCAATTTGGCGTTTTCTACCACCGTCACTTCACTCCACCAGGTCACAATTAGGCTGGAGGCGATGGCCGCTGGAGGACTCCTCGACACATGTCATCTATTTTGTTTAATGACAGTGTGGAGAGAAGGGAGTCCTGGGCGGTGAGGGAAATTGTCGCATGCGCTCTTGATTAAAAGGAAAGCAACTGAGCTTGAAGCCTTGCCTAACAATCTGAGGACGAAAGCGAGTAATCGGCTTGGTTCTTTCCAGAAGTATGCAAACATGCTTTACCCTTCATGTTACTTCCACATCAGTCTTTTTTTTCCATTCGCTGCATGAATTGTCGTCTTTTTTGTGTGTGTGTCGCACTGCAGGGGGTAGCTAGACAGAGCTGCCTTGTGATCTCAAGCTTCTACTTAGCGGCATGGAACATTTTTTTCCGTCTTTCATGCACTCTTTAAATCTAAAATGAAGCTAGTAAATAATTTGGGAGAGATTCCATCTCTTTCTGTGCAATTTAGAAAATCCTGCCGGCCTCTTCAGTTGTTTGCTGTGTAGCGCCGCCGCTCCAGGATTTAGGAAGTGCTCCCTTCCTGACAGGAAGTGTTTACAGCTTGGTGACATTCCCTTTTAAAAAAAAAAAATTCTTGACAAGTCTCTGCTTGCCGCTCTCGCTTAACATGTAACCAAGGGTTAATGTTCCCAGCTGTTTGGGCTCGAGGCTCCCGGATGTCGAGAATAGCGACAAATACCGATTGGGGTTTGCACGAGGGACTGACGACAGATTGGTGATTGTCCTACAAACGCTCCAAGATACATAGCGGTGGTGCGGATATATGAGACTCCACCCAGTCTGAGCGCCGTCCATTGACGTCTGTGCATCCTGACCGCACAGAGGCTATCTGAGGCCACGCTGTGAGCCCTAATCAACTTGTCCTCACATCTGAATCTATAGCTTTGTTTACCTTATTGTGCCTCCTCCTGCCTTATTGTTCTGTGAATCTGTCTGCCAAAACCAAAAGTTTATGTCCCACAGCATTTCCACGTTTTGTTTTTTCAAGACCCTACCTTCCCAGTTGTATTCATTTCTTTGAAAATACAGCAAACTCCAAAATTTGCCATGGGAAATAATATAAGATAATTTTCTTGTCAAGCTGTCGCCATTGTATTGCAACAATAAGTTCAACTAAAATAAAGCAATCCTACTCACCCATTGCGAACACCTGACAGGGAAACCTGTGTGAAGTTGGCCACCGTTATCATTGCAAATAGTAAAATAACAGTGGCATTCGTTTGTGCTACGTTTGTGCTGGTTTCTGCCGTGTAACACTTTGTCTGTGCCATTACGTTTTTTAAGTTATTCAGAATTACATTTTGTGACTACTGACTACTGACTGTTTTCATGAGGTTTCCTGCAGCATCATACACTTATGTGTAAAGGTGTTTTCATGAGGTTTCCTGCAGCATCATACACTTATGTGTAAATGTGTTTTCATGAGGTTTTCAAAAATAAAGCTCTCTTGAGGAAAGTGTACCCCTGGGAAAATGTATTCATAATTTATAATATTTATATTCATGTTCATAGATTTGATATTTATATTCTAGTTGAAAACAGCCCAGTGAGGAATTTATAGTAAAGTTCATAAAAAGTTAATAGAATTAAAATTGATGGAGAATGTCCGACTATTTCATTCAGAAAGACTGTAGGTTAGCTAGCTCATTTAAAATATCCTAAACTTTTTTTTGACCCTGCCTCTTAAAAGAATCGGAATCGAGAATCGTCAGGAATCGGAATCGAAACAAAGAATCTGAATCGGAATCGTTCGAATTCAAACGATACCCAACCCTACACCTGGGGATATGTTGATTGGCAACACTAAATTAGTACTAGTGTGTGAATGTAAGTGTGAATGTTGTCTGTATATCTGTGTTGGCCCTGCAATGAGGTGGCGACTTGTCCAGGGTGTACCCCGCCTTGCGCCCGAATGCAGCTGAGATAAGCTCCAGCACCCCCTGCAACCCCAAAAGGGACAAGCGGTAGAAAATGGATGTTAACGTTTTTTTATTCATAACCAGCACCTGCACCTTATCAAAATCTCCCCAAACATGTCCCAAATGTTAGTGCTACGTTTGTGCTGGTTTGGACTGCAACATTTTTTGTTTTGTCCATCACATTTTTTATGTTATTAACTATTATCCCAGCAGGGACAAGACATTGATACAACGTTGATTATACGTACATGTCCTTTAAAACTAGCTTTGAAACAACGTTGCAAAATAGTTGTATTTGTAAATTGAGCCAACGTTGATGTCCAACGCTGGATCCACGTTGGTTAATGGCCACATTTCAAAGGTCAAATCATCACAACCTAACATTGAAAAATCGTCATCAAAAAGCTTATTGTTTCAACGTTGTATTTGTGTTGTAAAATATTGGTTGGAAAATTACTAAAATTTGATGGTCAAATCAATGTCAGAACCCAACATTGCTTAAACGTTGTCAAAAAGTATGTTGTTTGAACGTTATGTTTGAGTTGCTCAACGTTAGGACCTAATTCAACAAGTTCCCAGCGTTGTTTTAATGTCTTGTGCCTGCGGGAATAGTCCCATTCATGTGTGCTATGATTGTCAAAACCAGCCCAATAAAATAAAAACTATAGTAAACATTTTTTCCAGCACAAAATAATGAGACAAGTTTGTAGAGATTTTGACAAGGTGGGGGGGCTGGATGATGTCACTAGTCAGAACATGCATTTTAGAATAACTTAAAGGGGAACTGCACTTTTTTTGGAACTTTGCCTATTGTTCACAATCATGGTGAAAGACATGACGATGGATGTTTTTTTTTAATGCATTCTAACAATTAAAAAAATGCTATCGAAAGTCCACTTACAATGGAGCCTATGGGAGCCGCTCAATTCTGCCTATAAAGCCTTTAAAAAAACATCCAAACCCCTCCATTGAGGTTTTATATATGTGTTTATAAATGTGTTTTTGAATTTGAATTGCAGTTTTTCTTTAGTAATGAATGTATATTTGTAGGACTATTTCATATGTGTATATTTTTTCCAATATGATTTTTTTTATTTTTTTTAAGTACTGCTAAATGAAGCCCACCTACGACATGTGGTATAAGGACATTATTTAGGTTAGCACCTGTTCAGTAATCTGCTTGGCTAATGGTTAGGGTCAGTGGTCTTCAAGTTACGTCCTATAGATGGCATATTTTTCTTGCCAAATGTCAGGCGACATTTTGTGGATCCAAAATGCTAACCTCTGCTTTTAGATTGATCTTAGCAGCCAGACCCTTTCTTACAGTTTATCACTGTAAGTTGAATTTCTCGTACTAAGGTTATGTCATCACCAGTTGCCTATTTGACATCACTGGTAGCAAACGAAAACAAAATGTCATTGAAAAAAGCAAAACATTTTATATTCTTAGTAAGCTGAAGTCTCCTGATATTTATTACTTTTGAGTATTTTTTCCCCCCAGAAAGTTATGCTTGAAATCCACTTAAGGTGCCCGACCTTGAAGGTTCTCTTGTAACCCATAATAGTGCCCTCGCCAAAACTCCTCAGTATGTGTCAGCATCCTTACATATTCACACGTTCCCCCTTTCAGCCTACTTTTGCATTGTCAACTGAGGGAAAAAAAAGCACATTTGCATTTTTTCCTTGTAATTACAGGCCATGTAGGATTAACATATTTTATAACTTTTTAACATTCCAGTGCTGCACCAGCACTATTCTTGCTTCCCCTTCTTATGTTGTACTGCAGACACACTGTCATTAAACCTATCACAGAGGGTTATAGAGGGTTGGGGGTGGCAAAGTAAGGAAATTGGGTGTTGTCAAGCGTGTCGTCAAGTACTTAATCTTGAATATCTGTTGTATATTAAGAGAACTTTTTATAGAAGCCCTCCTCTCCCTTTTTGTGTGTTGTAAAGCATATACGATGCGTCGTTTTAAAAGTGTATCTCATATTCCCAGGTCATTCACTCGATTGCCACTGGACTGTTTTTGTTTGGCTCAGAAGACTTTTTGTGCCTCATTCAAGTAGGCCTCATCAGTTCATGCTCATAGACGTAGATTGGTCAGATCTCGTCTTAGACTTAGAGTGGTCAGATGTAGTCTAGCGACTGGTGCCAAAACCCCAAATATTAATACTCCAACACCAGGAGGGTGTGCCTGGGCAAGAATGGTTTCGCCCTATCGTACTGAGAAAAACAGCTGCTGAGATGCAAACGAGCAATCCTACTGTCAATGCACGTTGAAGTGGAATTTCCCCTCGTTAACATTGAAGTATTGTGTGGCAGAACGATCCTTGCGGATCAACCTCTATCAGCCCAAAATAGTCTGAATTACCCACATTAGCTTTTCATTCAGTTGTAAACAAATGGCACAAAGAAACATCTGTGACCAGAATCTTTATAACTCCTGTTATTTGTTGGAGACTAACTTGCTGACTTTTTTAGGAATGGTTGAAAGGACAGTGCTGGATGTGGCCGATACGTGGTGTTGCAGACCACCTCCTTTGTTCAGGGATGGTTTTTCAACCTTGACAGAAGGCTTTTCTCACTTCTCTTCCGTATCATCCAACCTCCCTGTCCAGAATCTGGACATTTTTGTTCTCAAAGGAGAGCTGTTTCTCCTTAAGGTGAAGGTAGACAGCGGAGTTTTGGCCTGAAGAGTTTGCCCGTCAATGCAGTGCCATACGTCTGTTGTTTTGTTTCCCCAATATAGGAATCAGTGGATTCATCATTACACTGGATAGCGTACACTAGGTTGTTTTTTGTGGGTGTGGGGTGTCCTGTCTTTAGGATGCACTAGTCTCTGTCTCAGAGTGTTGCCTGGTTTGACGTGTACTGGGATGTTGTGTTCTTCTGAGTTTCTCAGATAGACCTGAAACAAATGAGTGTCAATATTTTTACGTTTGTCACCTTTTACCTCCTCATCCACCCTGTTCCTGGTTCTTCTGGAACTGGATGCAATTTTCACAAACGACGAGCTGGGGTAACCACAGGTATTGAGAGCTTCCCTCAAATGCTTACGCTCTTCTATTTGGCATGTGGGCTGGTGGGAACATAATCAGCTCTGTGTTGTAGGGTTCTAATAATGCCCAGTTTGTGTTTTAGGTTATTGAGTGAGTCAAAAAGTAAGTGTTGATCAGTATGTGTAGGACCTGGGTTTTCAGTGAACCCCGACATGGAGGCCCCTGTTCTCTCTACCGTGGACGTCACAGTCCAAAAAAAGCAACTAATTGTCTTTGACATCCTCACGTGTGAATTTGATGGTTTTGTCCACTGAGTTAATGTGCTTGGTGAAGGCTTGCACTTCTTGGCTTCTGATTTTAACCCATGTGTCACGTCATCTCCCTGTTCACCTGTATTCCAACCCAGGATGCAGTAGAGACTGTGAGGCAACGTCTACTCTGTGATCACAGCTTACACAATAAAATGCACACTTAACCCAGAACCGACTGGCCTTTTGGGCGGTATAGCTCGGTTTGTAAAGCGGCCGTGCCAGCAACTTCAGGGTTGCAAGTTCGATCCCCGCTTCCGCCATCCTAGTCACTGCCGTTGTGTCCTTGGGCAAGACACTTTACCCACCTGCTCCGAGTGCCACCCACACTGGTTTAAAAAAAAAAAAAAAATGTAACTTAGATATTGGGTTTCACAATGTAAACCGCTTTGAGTCACTTGAGCAAAGCGCTATATAAATATAATTCACTTCACTTCACTTTTGCTGGAACTACAGTATTTTCAATTCATGGGAATGTTTTACCGACAAAACCCTAGTTTTCCCATGGGATTTCCAATTGTGGCAAACCTTTACATGGAAGACATGGAAGAGCTCTTAGCAGCACCAAGTCATTGGTACAGATATGCAGATGCCCGGAGAATACAATGATTAGGATAAATGAGAACATTCATCGACATGTCAACCTCATATTGTTGCGTAAAAATTTGTTGCTGACACTGTTCGGGTTAATTTTGGGGCATTTAAGTTTTGTAGATTTCTGTTGCCAAGTTTGTGAAATTTGGATCTTAATACTAAAATCAACGCTAACTTCAAAGCAACTTCCATATTGTGCAGGCACAGTGAAAAGAAAAAGCTCAAAGATTGGAAAATCTGGTCATAAAGCTTGAGAGAACTGAAACTGATATGTCAGAAATAAAATGTGGTCTTTGTAGGACCTATTGGGAGCTGACAATGGTATTAAGGGGCCCTTTTATGCAAAACCAACTTTGTTTACCTGTTGGCACTTGTTTTTGTGTATTGGGATCCTATCAGTCTCAATTTGTTTTAATCAAACCATGGAGACAGGGTGGAGATATTTAAAAAATATTCTTGCCTTCTTTTAAACTTTCTCCAAACGAGCTGTATGGAATTTGAGTCCGGTGACCTATCTCTATACACGGTAGAAGGTTACCCAAAGAGCTTTGCCTGAGTCCACCATTTTTTTTCAGTTGTACTCCAATGTTGTAGTCCTTATTTTTCTTGTTTTGGAGCAGACTGGCTCGTACATGCACATGCATGCTAAAATCCTCCACTGTTGCCATTTCTAATACAAAGTTACGCTTAGTTCTAACTTATATCTGTCTAGGGCTGCAACAACTAATCGATTAAATCGATTAAAATTGATTCTAAAAATAGTTGGCGATTAATTTAGTCATCGATTTGTTGGCTCTATGCCATGTGCATGCGCAGAGGCTACTTTTTTTTATTTATTTACATTTTTTTTTATAAACCTTTATTTATAAACTGCAACATTTACAAACAGCTGAGAAACAATAATCCAAATAAGTATGGTGCCAGTATGGTGCAAGTAAGCTGTTTTTTTTCAATAAAATACTGAAAAGGTTGTAAATGTAGTTTGTCTCTTTTATCCGATCATTAATCGATCAATCGAAGTAATAATCGACAGATTAATCGATTATCAAATTAGTTGTTAGTTGCAGCCCTATATCTGTCAGTAGATTTGATATGTAAGTGCTAAAACTTACAACATGGCTGACGGGGAGAAACCCAGTCAAATTTGGTTTAGGACTTCACCATGTCAATAAGTTTGACCACAAAAAGGCGCATAATAACAAGGGAGTCAGAAAGCTGCTTGAAGAGTGTCTGGAAAACTAAATGTATGCGAAATTTCAAACAAAACACCATTAGATTTTATTTTGACCACAAATAACTATTTTAAATGTAGAAAAACAATCATATTACAACTTATATGGTTCCATTTGGTTGGGCGTGGCTCAGCTCGCTATGACCACTTTTCAATTGAGAATGTAGAAGGTAATACTACGTATAATTTGTACCAACCGGTCAACTTTTTAACGTTTTATTTTTATAAGATTGAATTTTAAGTATACGCGAAACGACCAAACCACAAAACAACGTTAGCGTAACCTTATGCTGTGTTTTATAGCCAACAGTCTCCCCTTTGCTGTGTTGGCCCATTTTGTTTGTTTTCTACTCTTAGTCTCCTCTCAGATTAAATTTGTCTCTTTTTAAGAAAAAAACCCAGAAGATCCTTGTTTGCTTGCATTGCTCTATGGCAGGGGTCACCAACGCGGTGCCCGCGGGCACCAGGTCGCCCGTAAGGACCAGATGAGTCGCCCGCGGGCCTGTTCTTAAAAAAAAAAAAAAAAAAAAAAAAAAAAAAAAATTAAACATACAAAAAACACAAGATACACTTTCAATCAGTGCATCAACCCAAACAACCTCCCCCATGCACACTCATCCACTCACACAAAAGGGGTTATTTCTTTCTGCTACCAATATTCTGGTTCCCACAACATAGACAACACATCTGCAAGGGACACAGTCCCTGAAGCACACATGATTGTATAGGCTGCTGGTCCACTAACATTTTCATTAATTACTATTTTTTATGTAATTATTTTTATATTGTTTTACTTTCTTTTTTATCCAAGAAAATGTTTTTTTATTTATCTATCTTATTTTATTTTATTTTAAAAAAAAAGGGCCTTATCTTCAACAGACCAGGTTGTCAATGAAATTAGATTTGTTTAAAGGGTTTTTTAAACCAGGCCCAGTCCAGATAATGTCTAAGTCGGACTCAGCAACACACACCTTCATTCATGTACACAGAAAAAAATTAGGGAACACAACAGATTGCATATAATTTATGAACAAAATTACATTTTCAAATTAAGCATTTATGTACAGTCCAGATTATGTCCAGGTCACTCAAATTAGGAAACACAACAACAGATATCATATAATCTATAAACATAATTATACTTTCAAAATAAGCCTTTGAGGACTTCTCATCTTTTTTTTAATGTTTTTTGGCATCATTATCGTTTTCAACCGTGTAACTTTCTAAAGTTAAAAAATACTGAATAAATGTTTTAAAGAAAGTAATACTAAGTGAATATCTGTTTTTGGCCTTAAAAATAAACATTTTACAGAGTACTATAATTAAATTGACTAAATCATGATTGTCAATGAACTCTCCTAAAATAACAGAAACCACATTAAGCTTCATAAACAAACCAATCCTTAAACACATTTTTTCAACTTCCACCCAAAACAAAGACACAATATGACAATACCAAAACAAATGCAGGGTGGATTCAGGCTCCTGACAACAAAATCGGCAATCATCTGACTCCGTCATATTCCATAATTTTAACATTTTCCCTGTGGGTAAGAAGTTATAAATAATTTTAATTTGAAAATAACGATTTTGCACATCGATAGTGGTTTTATAGATTAGTTTGAATATGGCATCCCATGGCAACGGGCAGTCAAAAAAAGGCCCACATTTTCCATTTGTGTTGTATGAGGCAGCCTTCAAAGATTTCTTTATTAAATAAAAATTATATATTTTTCTATTTATTTTAGTTCCTTTTTGCCAACTAGAATTTCTTATTAGAGGTTTACAAACTAATAATTTAGTAGTTCCATAATTAATTATTTGTTTCCATCTTTTCCAAATTACTCCAGTTAGTTGATAAAATGAAAAGCTTGAGCAAGCATCACCATACATAGCTCTAAATTCATCATACTTCATAATTTTACCATTCTCATTGATAATATCATTGACAAAAATGATTCCTCTTTCAAACATATTTTTCCAAAAGAAAGGCTTTCCATCTATTACAATATTAGAGTTCATCCATATTAACTGCTGCAAAATATCGTCTCTTTTTTCTGGCACATAAAATTGAAAACACCACTATGAGTGGATTGTTTCCTTTATGAACCCCGCCATGTTTCCCAGCAGACTCTCTGGGAGGGGATCACTTGTAAAAAAGGATACAATTTCTTTTGATACAGTACATGTTTTTTTGTCCAACAGGACATTTGTGTACCACTCAATGTTTAAATACATCTTTGGAACAATTGATGCTTTTAAAGACAGACACATAGCTTCAAGGTTGAGAAGTTTCAGGCCCCCATATTCATACTCTTTGTACAAAACCTTTCAAACACAGAACACGCCTCACTGATGCACATCTGCAAGACTCACTCAGAGTTGCAGTGTCAAGTTACACACCAGAGTACAACACACTAGTTAACAGCATGCAATGCCAGGCTTCCCACTAACTGACAAAGAAACAGATAACAGATTTGGTGTCCAGTTCAAAGTGTGACATGATTTAAAAATTTGAGAGTTTACTTTTGTATTTTACATGAGTTATTATTTGTACAAACATGGTGCAAAGTAATTCATGATTTGTTAAAAAAATGTTAGTGGCTATCTAGTTAAAATGGGATATTGTGATTTCACAAGACTGTCTTAGAAGTGATCATTTGAAAATGTTCAATTTGAAAAATGTGCACTTAGAGAAAATATAAAAATAAAGTGTTGCATATTGATATTTATCTGTTTCTATATATATTTATTGTGAGAAATCATTAAGATGATCAGTGTTTCCACAAAGATAAATATCATTCATTATTCATAATAACAGAGTTAAAGGTAAATTGAGCAAATTGGCTACTTCTGGCAATTTATTTAAGTGTGTATCTAACTGGTAGCCCTTCGCATTAATCAGTACCCAAGAAGTAGCCCTTGGTTTCAAAAAGGTTGGTGACCCCTGCTCTATGGTAATTAATTTGCTTATTTGGCCTGATTAGAGTTTTGTAAACTTGTGTTAGCTTTTGTGGATATGCCACACAGACAGCATTTAGACAAAACACGTAACTGATAAATGATATACGGCTGAATATCCAAAGGAATAGAGAATGATCCAGCTGGATTTAAAATGTTTTACAAGCCATACAATTATAAATGCTAACTTGCGCCTTGCCACTAAAGCCTGGTTAAGTACATCACTGTTCTGGAAGTTTACACGCAACCTACCATCAACAACAACAACTACTAAAAAAAAAAAGAAAGAAACCATGACTGCTGTAACGAAAAAGCTCTTAAGCACCAACATCTAATGTGTTTCTAATCTTAAAGTGGGAGTGGGGTTGGTAATAAATTTGCTGTAAAGCTTTGCAGCACAGATGTCTCTGATGAGTCAGGGAACTAAAAGCTGTGCATGTTAGACATTGAATCAACATTGAGTCCTTTCAACCAAAAGAAATGCACTCCTCAAGCTAAATTAGATTTGAAATAGAATAAACTTTCTAATAAATTATCAGTTCACATGTTTGCTTTTGTCAGGTTTTTTTCTCTCCCCCTCACTTATGTCTCTGTTTGTTTTGGTTGACATTCACAAAATTGCTGTTTTAGACGATTCCTCAATTACATTAACAGCAAAATAATTCACCTGTAAAAAATGTGTGTTTGTTGTTCCCTTCAAAGTTAAGTGTTCGCCTTCTGTGCACACACAGCTTGATTGAGAATAATGTCTTCATGTAAATACAATAATTTGATAACCTTATCTTGTCTCTCAGAGGGCCGCAGAGGAAAAAACATAATTTTCCTCTGCGCTCACCCAGACAGAATGCTTTAAGAAGAAGTAGCTGCGATGCTTTCGGTAATAAATTCCAAAAAAATTCATTAAATCCAGCTTTGCGTTGGTGGTGAACGCAGTCCTGAGCACCATTTGCTCAAACAGTCTGGGAGATATTTAATGCAGTGAGGCTGCTTTGATTAATAGTAACCAGATTCAGACTGGCTACTTACAAACACTATCTTACTGATAGGAACAGCATTGTGCCATTAGAAAAGCACACAAATTGGCTTTGCACTACACTATACAGCTAATTCATCAATCAGTAGTTGTGCTAGACAACCTTAGTGCTCCCTGAGTGTTTTGTTTTATCAAGCCTCGGACAATTATCTGCTTCCAACTTGTGGGGGAAGTTTGGGAAGGCCCGTTTCTCTTCCAGCATGGCTGACCTCACAAATGTTCTTTGGGATGAATGGACAAAAATCCCCACAGACGCACTCCAAGATCTTGTCTTCCCAGAGGAGTGGAAGCTGTAATAGCTTCTTGCTGGTTGTTCCAATATTGTTTGGGGTAGTTGGTTTACTGCAAAAGGCAGCACTGTATATATTATTAGTAATGAGAAGCCCTAGCAAACAACAATAGAGGAGAAGAAGAGGTTTCTGTATTTACGGTGTTAGGTTATTTATGGAATCTCCTCAACCAATTGGCTACCTGTAGTGGTTCCCGTCACACATATTGTATCTATTTGCAACACTCGGATGATGTACTGACCAGGTAACAGAAGTAGTAGTACCTGGTTTGGCCTTCGGAAATACATCAATAACATGTTGTATTTAAATGCTTTGGGAGACATGATAGTGTAGATAGCACAGATATCCTTTTAAGGTTTTTAATTTTAGACAAATAATCAGTGACTTATGAGCAATTACTTGATAAGTCCTGTCCGTGCCACTGCAAATACATTTTGCTTGTTGGCAGCCTTTTTTCCCCCCAACAAATATAGCTAGAATTTTAAAGGCATGTGTTTGTCAGTCCCCTAAAGGTGTGTACCAAATGTCATGGTGATTTGGCTAAACACCCTAAAATTACACTTGGTGTTTTGTACAGCGCATTGAGATATTGGATATTTAATGTCAATCTGACTAAAGTGGATCAAATTTTGGAAATCAATAACCGCACCACCTTTATTTAAAAGTCTAAAAACTAATTGCACATGCAAACATAGTACGGGTGCATGATTTGCCAATTTTTCACCCCTTTGTCTGCAGCGGTTCACATAGGGTGTTTAAATGTTTTCACATGTCTATGTTGATGTCAAGTTAGTTTGACTTATTAATGACTCAACAACTTGAGTTAATTTTGTTTTAAGTGGTTGTCTCCTACCGTCTGTATCCTTTTTGCTTCCTGAAAAACAAAAGCCACAGTAGCATCAGGGAAAAAAAAACCTCTTTGAAAAGACTATAATGCAATTGAGCTGCTAAGCACTGTGTTGTATCGGCCAATCATTGCTTGAAATCCCTTGTGGCATGAAACATAAATCACACTCGCCAGACTTTCCTCCCTCCCCTCCATTCGATAGCCTGATGACTTTGCTGGCAGTCCCAGCGGGGCTTCAACCCTGTCAAGTTGCACTCAATCCTTCCTTCCCCCGCCATGACATACATATCATACTCCTGTCAGCAAAACTGAGTCCTGTCTTTGGAATTTGTCCAGTTAACGTGCGGTAAATCCAGAGGATGATGGCCCAGAAATGTGTCTTAATTAGTACCGCCACATTTCAGCCGTGATCTTAAATGACAACTAATGCAGCTTTTTAGATTTTTATCCCTTTACAGACATATGCTTCCTCTCTCCATTAAGTTTTCAGAAGGATAATTCCCCTCCATGTTTTCTCCTTGGTAATGGAAGAATGAGGCCCAATCGAATAGTAATTGGAGAAAAGCTCTCTGGTCGTCAAATATCGAGCCAGTGTGGCAGATGCAAGTTGTAGCCTCTTTGCCTCACTGATGGTCCCCCACTGCTCCCGCTGATGCAAAGTGGACTTCATTGGCTGAGAGCTTAAGTTTTGCCCTGACAAGTGTTCTGGCGAGTGTAAGAAAAGAGGATCCGGAACAAAAGTGATATTTACAAAAGTGACATACTGTACCAATAGGACACAGCTTTAGTCAAAGTTGCGCATCTGTGAGATTACATTGGAAGAGGACAAGTTAAAGTCTAATGTTTCAACTGTTGGACAACTTTAAATGCAAATTCACAATGGCATAATACACAACTGCACTACTTAGGTTTTTTGTCCGACATTGGCAGATTTGACTTGAATTAAAATTGCAGGTTGCTCGACTGAAAGCTGAAGAACCAATAGAGAGTAGTCCTACCCTCTGGATTTAAACCGTGCAGCGATGAAAGAGATTTCAACATTGGGGTATTCACGCAAGTTAGGTGTCGCATAATTCCGGAACGCTCCGTTTTGGAAGATTTAGGCAGATTGGCAATTGACTGTTGATTGATTGGTACGGAGAGAACCCTTGGATTTTGAATGGTTGAACTCTGAATTTAAAGGCCTACTGAAACCTACTACTACCGACCACGCAGTCTGATAGTTTATATATCAATGATGAAATCTTAACATTGCAACACATGCCAATACGGCCGGGTTAACTTATAAAGTGACTTTTAAAACTTCCCGGGAAATATCCGGCTGAAACATCGCGGTATGATGACGTATGCGCGTGACGAAGTCAGAGTAACGGAAGTTATGGTACCCGTAGAATCCTATACAAAAAGCTCTGTTTTCATTTCATAATTCCACAGTATTTTGGACATCTTTTGCAATTTGTTTAATGAACAATGAAGGCTGCAAAGAAGACAGTTGTAGGTGGGATTGGTGTATTAGCAGCGGACTACAGCAACACAACCAGGAGGACTTTGTTGGAGCGCTAGCCGCGCTAGCCGCCGACCTCACCTTGACTTCCTACGTCTCCGGGCCGCCAAACCCATCGGGTGAAGTCCTTCGTCCTTCTGCCGATCGCTGGAACGCAGGTGAGCACGGGTGTTGATGAGTAGATGAGGGCTGGCTTGCGTAGGTGGAGAGCTAGTGTTTTTAGCATAGCTCTGTGAGGTCCCGTTGCTAAGTTGCTAAGTTAGCTTCAATGGCGTCGTTAGCACAGCATTGTTAACCTTCGCCAGACTGGAAAGCATTAACCGTGTATTTACATGTCCACGGTTTAATAGTATTGTTGATTTTCTATCTATCCTTCCTTCTATCCTTTATTTTTTTGTTTCTATATGCAGTTAAAGCACGATGCTATCACGCTAGCTCGTAGCTAAAGCATTTCGCCGATGTATTGTCTTGGAGATAAAAGGCACTGAATGTCCATTTTGCGTTCTCGACTCTCATTTTCAAGAGGATATAGTATCCGAGGTGGTTTAAAATACAAATCCGTGATCCACAATAAAAAAAGGAGTGTGGGGAATCCAATGAGCCAGCTTGTACCTAAGTTACGGTCAGAGCGAAAAAAGATACGTCCATCACTGTCTCTCAAGTCCTTCACTGTAACGTTCCTCATCTACGAATCTTTCATCCTCGCTCAAATTAATGGGGTAATCATCACTTTCTCTGTCCGAATCTCTCTCGCTCCATTGTAAACAATGGGGAATCGTGAGGAATACTAGCTCCTGTGACGTCACGCTACTTCCGGTACAGGCAAGGCTTTTTTTTTATCAGCGAGCAAAAGTTGCGAACTTTATTGTCGATTTTCTCTATTAAATCCTTTCAGCAAAAATATGGCAATATCGCGAAATGATCAAGTATGACACATAGAATGGATCTGCTATTCCCGTTTAAATAAAAAAAAATCATTTCAGTAGGCCTTTAACCATGTGAAACAATCTCATGGCAATTTTTTGTAACTTTGGACTAGGTCAGGGGTCGGCAATCCGCGGCTCCGGAGCCGCATGCGGCTCCTTGACCACTCTGATGCGGCTCAGCTACATACATGCTGACCCCCCCCGATTTTCCCAGGAGATTGATGGATGTCAGTGTCTCTCATAAATTACTCCCAGGGAAAAAATAATCCTATTTACACTCTAATTACTAAATAAAGGGCGTGCCCTAATTGCACTGCAGTAATTGTCCTCTATAGCATTTACATACAGCATGCCAGACCAGCCACATGTTGCATGTTGTTATTACTTGCACACACAGGAGACAGCAAAGCATACTTACTCATCAGCCACACGGCTTACACTGACGGTAGCCGTATCAAACAACTTTAACATTGTTACGTTACAAATATGCGCCACACTGTGAACCCACACCAAAAAAGAATGAAAAACACATTTCTGGAGAACATCCCACCGTAACACAACATAAACACAACACAACCATTACCCAGAATCCCATGCAGCCCTAACTCTTCCGGTCTACATTATGCACCCCCGCTACCACCAAATCCCCCCACACATCAACACCCCCCCCCCCCCCCCCCCCCCCCCTCTCCGTGCGTTGGTTGAGCGGAAGAGTTAGGGCTGCATGGGATTCTGGGTATTGGTACCGTCAGTGTAAGATGTGTGGCTGCTGAGTTAGTACGCCTTGCTGTCACTTACGTGAGCAAGCTGAAATTGCATTCTACGTGTGGTCGAGCAGGTACACTGTTAGGGCAGACTATAGAGGGCGCAAAATGCAGTGTCATCACACTCTGATATCCGGGAGTCTCCCGGGAAAAGTGAGAGGGTTGGCAAGTATGACGCTATCAAGCGCCATTAGTTCAAAACTCGTGGGCTGCACTAACATCAAATTTCCACATTAAAGTGCGTGCCGGTGCGTGTGTCGGAGACCCCTGGTTAACATAGCACAAAGCATTTAAGCTTTGTATGCAGTGTTTTTCATTTTAAATTTTTTTTTGTGGCTCCCATTACTTTCTTTAATTTGTGAAACTTGCCAAAATGGCTCTTTGAGTGGTAAAGGTTGCAGACCCCTGGACTAGGTGCTCGATCACTACTCCCGGACGATGAACGATTCGGCAGTTAAGTATGTCTTTGAAAAACAAGTCTGCACTTAACCAAATTGTAAAGGGGGCTAGTAAGCTTAAACAGTAGGTAACGGATTCATATGACCCAAATTCCTGGGTGGATCTCGCGTGAGAGGAACATTATTCATATTGGAATGCAGTCTGCTGAGAACTGATGAAAAGTGCCATTCTGCAGAACAACTGACGCTGTTGTCTAAGTTAGAATTGCCACAAAATACATTTTAAGATATTCAACACTCTACTGCCATCTGACGGCTAAAGTGGATAGTGCCCTCCCACCCCAGTTTGTCACGTTTCATGTGTCAGGTAAACCGTGTGAAGCCATATCAATGCCCTTCCGCCTGTAGGTGAGTCGCAACTCAACCTGTCTGCCATCTATGCCTCGCAGCTGCAGCACAAGGTGAGCTCTATTATTCATCACTGTACTCATCCCTTACACATAAATTCCAGCTCCTTCGCTTAGGTCGTCGATTCGTTGTTCCTTTTTAAAGGCTATAAGAACACTTTTATATCTGCTGCCATTGCATTTTTCAACTAGGCTAGATTCTATTGAATTATAGCACTTTATCAAAATACTTTTTATTAGTTCATTAGGAGATATAATATACTGTTCCATAGTGCAGTGTTTTTCAACCACTAGTGTGCCGCGGCCGTGAGATACAGTCTGGTGTGCCGTGGGAGATTATCTAATTTCACCTAATTGGGTTAAAACATTTTTTTGCAAACCAGTATATATATAGTTAGAATCTGGAAATGTGCCGTTGTTGAGTGTCTGTCCTGTTTAGAGCAGTGTTTTTCAACCTTTTTTGAGCCAAGGCACATTTTTTGCGTTGAAAAAATCCGGAGGAACACCACCAGCAGAAATCATTAAAAAACGAAACTCAGTTGACATTAAAAAGTTGTTGTCACAATTGTTGGATATGACTTTAAACCATAACCAAGCATGCATCAATATACTGTAACTCTTGTCTCAAAGTAGGTGTACTGTCACGACCTGTCACATTACGCCGTGACTTATTTTGAGTTGTTTGCTGTTTTCCTGTGTGTAGTGTTTTACTTCTTGTCTTGCGCTCCTATTTTGATGGCTTTTTCTTTTTTTTTTTGTATTTTCCTTTAGCAGTTTCATGTCTTCCTTTGGCGATATTTCCCACGTCTACTTTGTTTTAGCAATAAAGAATATTTCTGTTGTTTGTATCCTTCTTTGTGGGGACATTGTTGATTATCATGTCATGTTCAGATGTACATTGTGGACGCCGTCTTTCCACCACAGCAAGTCTTTGCTGTGCTCCAGCATTCTGTTTTTGTTGACTTTGTAGCCAGTTCAGTTTTAGTTCTGCATAGCCTTCCCTAAGCTTCAATGCCTTCTCTTAGGGGCACTCACCTTTTGTTTATTTTTGGTTTAAGCATTAGACACCTTTTTACCTGCACGCTGCCTCACACTGTTTCCGTCATCTACAAAGCAATTAGCTACCGGCTGCCACCTACTGATATGGAAGAGTATTACACGGTTACTCTGCCGAGCTCTAGGCAGCACAGACACTCAACAACAACACATAATTGGCAGACTATAATTACTGGTTTGCAGGAAATATTTTTAACCCAAATAGGTTAAATTAGATCATCTCCCACGACACACCAAACTGTATCTCATGGCACACTAGTGTGCTGCGGCACAGTTGTTGAAAAACATTGGTCTAGAGCTCTGCAGAGTAACCGTGTAATACTCTTCCATATCAGTAGGTGGCAGCAGATAGCTAATTGCTTTGTAGATGTCGGGAACATGGCGAGTGCCGCTAAGAAAAGGCATTGTGAAGCTTAGGGATGGCTATGCAAAACGAAACTAAAACTGAACTGGCCGCGAAGTAAACAAAAACAGAATGCTGGATGACAGCAAAGACTTACAGCGTGTGGAGCAGACTGCGTCCACAAAGTACATCCGTACATGACATGACAATCAACAATGTCCACACAAAGACGGATAGCGTCCGCACAACTTAAATAGTCTTGATTGCGAAAACAAAGCAGGTGCGGGGAATAGCGTTCAAGGAAGACATGAAACTGCTACAGGAAAATACCAACAAAAGAGGAAAAGCCACCAAAATAGGAGCGCAAGACAAGAACTAAAACACTACAAACAGGAAAACAGCAAAAAACTCAAAATAAGTCACGGCGTGATGTGACAGGTCGTGACTGAACACCTACTTTGAGACAAGAGCTATAGTGATGCATGCTTGGTTATGGTTTGAATTCATATCCAACAATTGCGAGAATTATTTTATTGTCAATATCGGCTACGGAGTTTCATTTATTTATGTTTTCTGCTGGTGGTGTGCCTCGGTTTTCTTGTTTTTTTTATGTGTGTGTACCCTTTCAGGAAGATGTATAAGTGTTGATAAAAGAAAGTCAAATGACGACCATTGAGCAAATTAAATGTTAGGTCAAACCCTGATCTGTTATTTAAATTTTTAATGGAGAAAACACATTAAAAGCAACAAATCAGAGTCAGAGCATCCTTGCAGAGCGGATTGTGTTCATGTTCTGAGGGTGCATTGTGTATTGGAACATTACAAGCTTTTTCTTTGGGGTGTGTGGGTTACACTCAACAGTGGCTTGGCTGCAGTCCTGACACACCCTGGCATACTACGAGGCAGATGGTGCGTCCCCGGGCGATGCCGACTCTCCGCTCACAACCTCATGCTAGTCCTGCTGTCTGCTGGCCAATAGTGCAGTGAGACAGGACCGACTTTTCAGAGCAGTTTGCAAATATGAAACTTCCCATCTGCATGCATCGGCAGTTAAGACCTAGGCCGATGGATCAGACTCTCAGATGTTGAGAGAAGCGAGGTTGAACTTGGTTAAACGTGTAAAAATTACCCGAACAACCTTGGTTTAGCTCAAAGAAAATAGTTATTCACTCCTTTTAAAGAAAAGAAACCAGTGCTTCTTTGTGAAACTGAAAACACAAACAGAAAGCGGAATCAAAAGAGAGAGCAAAATGTTTTCCTCTTAGTTTCCTTTTAAAATAAACTGAACTGGTGGAAGCAGTACATGCATTTGATTTAATAGCTGATTGAAAATACTTTTTTTTTAATTTTCCAAACGAACAGTTCCTGAAGTGTAAACCATATAACTTATTTAAATGCAACCCGACCCTGGTAGTAGTGTATGTTAATTATTTTCATAACAATTGTTATCATCACACAGTGTTTCCCATAAACTGCCAAGATACCTGTAGCGGCGGGGGCGTGGATATGGGCGTGGCTATGGGCGTGGTCACCATGACATCATCAAGTAATTTGCATAATTTACTACAATGATATGAATTTCTCTAAAAAGGCTCAAAAAGTGTATACTTACTAATTAATAATAACAGTTTTGTTTTAAAGGTCCATCCATCCATCCATTTTACAATATAATTACAACACTTTATGTACATATTTATATACAGATTTGAACAATAAGTTATTCACTGAAATATATTTATTAATTGTGGTTCTTACAAAAAATATATCTTATAAAATATAAAAGCTAAAATGTCTCTTAAAGCTCTGCCCCTTTAATTAGTGCATACTAAATAATTTAACTTTAGCCTACTACTACAACCATATTGTTTACCAGCAACATAAAGTGAAACAGAGGCAGAGGTGTCCTGCCACAGTCAGTAACAAATAAACAGGAAACAATAGTGGTAAAATACAAATAAGGCAACAAGAGAAGTATCCTACACTTCTCTTTTGTAAAGTAAATCTGAACAGCCTATATGGGCATCTACATCAACTATATGATTTGCCTGAGAAGCTGGACAGGACAAAAAATAAAAAAAAATAATTTGTGGCGGACGTAATTCTTTTGTGGCGGGCCGCCACAAATAAATGAATATGTGGGAAACACTGTCACATATTTGTTGACTTTACATGTTTTACGTAACTGACATTCAAGTATAAAGGGCAATTAACCAATGTGCCATTAAAGGCCTACTGAAATGAATTTTTTTTATTTAAACGGGGATAGCAGATCTATTCTATGTGTCATACTTGATCATTTCGCGATATTGCCATATTTTTGCTGAAAGGATTTAGTATAGAACAACGACGATAAAGATCGCAACTTTTGGTATCTGATAAAAAAAAGGTTGCCCCTACCGGAAGTAGCGTGACGTAGTCAATTGAACATATACGCAAAGTTCTCTATTGTTTACAATGATGGCCGCATGAAGTGAGAGAGATTCGGACCGAGAAAGCGACGATTTCCCCATTAATTTGAGCGAGGATGAAATATTTTTAAATGAGGAAAGTGCAAGTGAAGGACTAGTGGGGAGTGGAAGATGCTGTGAGAGCCGGGGGTGACCTGATATTCAGCTGGAAATGACTACAACAGTAAATAAACACAAGACATGTATATACTCTATTAGCCACAACACAACCAGGCTTATATTTAATATGCCACAAATTAATCCCGCATAAAAACACCTAGGTGTTTGTTATGCTAGCTCGAGCTAGCTACTAGCTCGAGCTAGTTATAGCTCGAGCGGGTAATATGGACGGGATCCTGTATATATAACCCGCCAATACAATTCAAACACCTGCACAACACACACACTCACTCAGCCCAAACAACCGTTCACCTAACCCAAGGTTCATAAAGCTTATATATTTAATCAAAGTTACGTACATGACACGCACGTACTGGCAAGCAATCAAATGTTTGGAAGCGCGCGGGTGGGACCTGATATTCAGCTGGGAATGACTAAAACAGTAAATAAACACAAGACATATATATACTCTATTAGCCACAACACAACCAGGCTTATATTTAATATGCCACAAATTAATCCCGCATAAAAACACCTAGGTGTTTGTTATGCTAGCTCCTAGCTCCTAGCTACTAGCTCGAGCTAGTTATAGCTCGAGCGGGTAATATGGACGGGATCCCGTATATATAACCCGCCAATACAATTCAAACACCTGCATAACACACACACTCACTCAGCCCAAACAACCGTTCACCTAACCCAAGGTTCATAAAGCTTATATATTTAATCAAAGTTACGTACATGACACGCACGTACGGGCAAGCAATCAAATGTTTGGAAGCGCGCGGGTGGGACCTGATATTCAGCTGGGAATGACTACAACAATAAATAAGCACAAGACATATATATACTCTATTAGCCACAACACAACCAGGCTTATATTTAATATGCCACAAATTAATCCTAATGCTAGCTCCTAGCTCCTAGCTACTAGCTCGAGCTAGTTATAGCAAGCGATCAAATGTTTGGAAGCGCAGCTGTGTACTCACGTTATCGCAACTGTGTATCCAAATCAAAGTCCTCCTGGTAAGAGTCTCTGTTGTCCGAGTTCTTCCATCTTGACTGCATCTTTCGGGAATGTAAACAAAGAAGCGCCGGCTGTGTACGTGTTATTGCTGACTTCCCTCGCAAAATAGACACTTCGCACCGACAACTTTCTTCTTTGCTTGCTCAGCTTCTTTCTCCATAATGCAATGAACAAATTGCAACAGATTCACCAACACAGATGTCCAGAATACTGTGGAATAATGAGATGAAAACAGAGCTATTTCGTATTGACTTCAATGGTGTCCGAATACTTCCGTTTCAATGATTGACGTCACGCGCATACGTCAACCCTCAGAGGCGTTTCGAACCGGAAGTTTAGCGGGAAATTTAAAATTGCACTTTATAAGTTAACCCGGCCGTATTGGCATGTGTTGCAATGTTAAGTTTTCATCATTGATATATAAACTATCAGACTGCGTGGTCGGTAGTAGTGGCTTTCAGTAGGCCTTTAAATACTGTAAAGTAAAATGAAGTAAAATTACTCATTATTGGAACATATTATTATTATTATTATTATAATTATTGGAATATTTGCCATCACAAAAGCACACACAGAAGCAAAACATGCATATTTTGAAGTCAACAATGTTTTTAACTAAAAAAAAATGTGTGGCATATTTCCAAAATATTTTTGTTTGAAATAAATTGCAGGAAGTTCAAGTTGTGTGGCTTTTTAGTCTCCCCTGTATGTTTATGTTTTGTGATAATATAAAAAAAATATACATTATCCATTGTAGTAACAGTTTTTTGCAATGCAATATTTTGGCGTTCAGTAGAAAAACACTAGCCCTAACATCAGGTTCAGGACCAGCAGCATCAGTCCGATATCCACTAAGTAAAACACCCTGCAAGCTGATATTAAATAAAATTGCTCCAGACCCTTCAAATTACTGCCTCAGCCGCTGCGGCTGATTGCAAATTCCTGTTTTGCTTTCTAAATATCAGCAGGCCTGCGAGACTGTGTCAACGTCAAATCCCTTTCTGATTGCTTAGGAATCCATTCACACCCGCTTTCAAATATTGCTGCTTTTGAGATTGTTGTAACCTAAAATGTCAAATCTGCAATATGAGTTGGTTGGTTTTCATCAACTTGCTTCGTTTGTCCGGCGCAATGTCAACAGGAAAGCTGAGGATGATGTCATTCTTTCGGAGCAGCTCCACCCATAACTCAATAAGTGATGCTGTTATTTCCTGAAGCATGCTCAAACATCCTGCGGCTCGTGGATATCCATAAAAATGGGCAGGAGTTGTGTTTAGATGCTTTGCTTTTAGTTGACTTTTAGTCTTAAACAAAATCACTTAATGATTGGAGCTAGCTTGTAAGGTAGTTCCAAAACGCTGGTTGACCTCTGATTTGTTCCAATTTAAAAACAACTGGAAATAGGAAATTATCTGATTGCAGTGATTTTCCATTATGTCTTTACTGTGTCCAGTGCTGCTAAACAGGATGTAACGCACAGCACTTTTATTGTGAAGGCTAAAAATGTGTTATTTGCCTTTTGAGCTCTTCTTGACAACTTTAAGCTGGATGTTATTTCAGTGCTTACTGAAATTATGGCTGTCTTCCTTCATTCATGTTAGCTTTCACGTCAGCTATCATCTTTGTAAGACCTTCGCTTATATTGACACCTGCTGGTGATCGATGCTATTCGGCAAGTAGTTAGCTAGCTGCCGCGGCTTTTCATTTCAATGTTGCCGCTTTGATCGCGACCTGAAAGGGGAACTGCACTTTTTTGCCTATCTTTCACAATCATTATAAAAGACAAGACAGACGTATTATTTTTTTAATGCATTCTAAATATTAATAAATGCGATTAAAGTCAACTTACAATGGATTATTTTAACAACATCACTGATTACTCACTGCAGATTTTATGAGAGCCAACACACATAATAAAACAGCACTTACTGTACAATGCCTGCTGTCAATAGGATGCCGACTGCTCAGATGCTTATATATTCCCGTTAAAATGAAGAATGACTTGTAATCCTCGCAAATAAAATGGGGGTGAAATCAAACGTCTTTTTGTGTCGTTCTCGCCATTCACATGTCTAAATTGGCTGTCAAAGTGTACCAACTTGTCGGAATACGTTTTCATCCTTCAACTATCCAGGTGAGAGCCATGATTTATGATCTAGAATAAAGTTTGAAGTTTAAGGAAACAAGGAAGCAGCTCATCAGTCGATCATGTCAATATTGGCACGCAAGCTTGTGAGCTACACATAGCTCATCTGCGTCAGCGCCTATAATAACAATATCACGAATATTTGGGTAATGTCACGATATGTAAATGGAGTATTTTTGTTAGTTTTTTAATGTTTTTTTATTTATTGGATTTTATGGGCAGAATAGAGGACCTGCCATTCTCTCGTAGAAAACGGGGGTGAAATCAAGCGTGTTTTCGTGTCGTTCTCGCCATTCCTGGGTCTAAATTATCTGTCAAAGTGTGCCAACTTGTCGGAATACGTTTTCGTCCTTCAACCATCCAGGCGAGTGGCAGGATTTATGATCTAGAATAAAGTTTGAAGTTTAAGGAAACAAGGAAGCGGCTCATCAGTCGATCATGTCAACATTGGCACGCAAGCTTGCTATCTATAAATAGCTCATCTGCGTTAGCGCTTATAATAACAATATCACAAATTTAGGGATAATATTCAAGTCACAAAATGTATATGGAGTATTTTTGTTAGTTTTTGGATGTTTTTTTATTGGATTTCATGGGCAGAATAGAGGACCTGCCATTGGCTCTGCTTTAAGCGGACTTTTATTTACGTTTATTTACGATTTAGAATGCATTTTAAAAAAAATACATCCCTCGTCATGTCTTTCATAATGATTGTGAACAATAGACAAAATTCCCCCATAAACCTGCAGTTCCCCTTTAACACATTTACACACTATTTCTTTTTTTCCCCCACAATTCAATCAATCAATCAATGTTTATTTATATAGCCCTAAATCACAAGTGTCTCAAAGGGCTGCACAAGCCACAACGACATCCTCGGTACAGAGCCCACATAGATTAGATTGATAAACTCAATTATTTAACAACACAAAAACTGCAGTGTTGATTTTTCTCCTTGTCTTGCTCGCCCGTTCGTCACGTGACCAATCACATTTGTGGTTAGTAGGAATGCAACAATATAACAATTTACGATTGTGTGCTCAAAGGAGGCGAGTTGTTTCACTTAATGTCTAAACACATATTTTCCTATGCCACAAGTTCTATTTCTTGTTCTGTGGTCCTTATCACATGTGTATCTTCTGGCCCTCAGTGGTATTCTGTGGCGGTACAAATGCCAATAAAGTTACTGAATACATTAAAAAAAACACCCTTCAAAGATAACTTTTTTGAACCTTGGGTGTAGTGCAACTTTGGCAGCCTGCCATAGCTATGTTCAAGGTTAAACTATGAATTGTACAACCACAACAACTTCCGAGGTCTAAAAATTAGGTATGCCGTTTACTGAAATCGTGTAAGATTTGAAGTGTGGATGGCTGTTTAAACAGGTTTTTGCTCAACTTTTGAAGTATATTTAGATTGAAAATGTTGGTTGAACTATGAATATATAATGTATATAACCTTCAGAGGTTCCATGATACTGTACTTAGTTAGAACCTTTGGAAAAAATTTATTCAAACTATGAAAATATGAGGTAAAGTAAAGCCATGCCAACAAGGAGACAAATTGCAGCACTTTGGGTGTTTGCGGGCCACGGTCTCCAACCTCGAACCACTCCATTGAAGTATGCGGACCACAGTCGTATGGGAATTGATGTGAATCATTATGTTTTCATAGTGAGGCTTACTTATTCTTGGGTCTGGACTGTGTTTGCAGTGACTATATAAGATCTGGGTTTGGCACATGTTGCCATTGCTGATTATTTCTGTTACCATTTGACTAGTTAGCAGATGATAACCAAAAGGTGGTTGGAATTCTTATCCGTTCTGCTAAGATATTTGCCTCTGTTTGGGCTTCGGAGTTGCTTATAATGCTTGGATGATTTGTTTTCTTTTTTTAACCTCAATTTGTGAGAGAAACATATGTATTTTTTTTGTGGCGCATAAACACACCAGGACCGTGTTTGTACTGGAGTTGAAACTCACAGAAGCAGAACATTTGAGGAATCTGTAATTATGCTGCGGCAGAACAAGGCCTAGTTATTTTTCCCAAAACAGATGGAAAAGGAGAACATGGATGATAGAAGGATTTAACACACAGTAGCAGCTGCTATGGAATTCATCAGTCGCCCTTCATTCACTATTTATGCCTTGTCCATTTATGCCTTGTCCATATATGCCGGAAATAAATTAGATAGTTTACACACTATTCCTCATGAACTTTCACTTCACAAACACTAAAACCACATTTCCAGCAAATGGTATAGCTCAGTTCAGTTCAGGTTCGGATCAGGTAAACCTCAATCTACCTTAGGATCTATTTGATTATTGAGAATACTGTCGATTTTTTAACGGGGTCCTATTATGCAAAACCAACTTTTTTTTACCTGGTGATATGTGTTTTTGTGTTTGTGATCCCCATAACTTCAGAAAATTTTAAATTAAACATGGAGGCATGGCGGAGAAATTTAAAAAAACAATCTTGCCTTCTTACAAACTTGCTTCTAATGAGCTGTTTAGAATTTGAGACTTTAGTGACATATTTTGCCTTGGTTATGTTAGCGGATAGCTTTACAAATGGTAGAGGTTTACCCAAAGAGCTTAACGCGAGTCCGCCATTTTTATTCAGTTGTAGTCTAAAGTTGTTGTCAGTATGTTCCTTCTTTTTCTCCATCCTCTTGTTTTGTGGCAGACTGGCTCGTACATGCACGCTAAAATCCTCAGATGTTGCCATTTCTAATAAAAAGTAGCCAATAGTTGGGTCTTGGTTGCATGTCTTGGGTTCCCAAAATAAACTTTATGTCTTGCGTTTATATAACGTCAAACCTATTGAGGCCATACAGGTGTATTCGTTTATAAAACATTGTAATATTGTTTATTATAGCACAATGTAATAACTCTAATACTCAAAGTCTTCTCCTGATTGGTATTCTTGCTCCAAAATGTTGGTACTTCCCCAGCTTGTATGAAATGTTTTATCAGTACATTATGCTTGCTTCCTTGAGGCAGGATAGGGTGTGTGTGTGCGTGTGTGTGAGATTGTGTATGTGTGGGTGTGCGTCTTTTTGCCAATGGCAAACACACTGCCTGATTGTTGTCTTAGCATAGCGGGCCTCTCCGTACACCTCCACAGGATGAGTGATATGCTTGTTTGTATTTAGGCTAAATTATTTCCTGGTGCCCGTGATGACTCATAGGGTGTAGTGCCAGTCGTGCACAGTTACATGCAACACTTAGGTTGATGCATAGGCATTTGGCTGATTGGAACAATATATCAATGCCTGTTTTACAAGCGGTGACATGATTTAAGATGTTAAGTGTTTGAGAAAACAGTGAAGGTCAGTGGTTGGGAGTCATGTCCTGATGATCGGGCATCAGTGGTGGTGATGTCATGAAGCTGTTTTTTTTAGGCCCCGTTTACACTCCACACCAAATCAGATTTTTTTTGCCCCCAGGTGACACGGATCAGATTTTTTATTTTGCCAGTCTAAACGTTACATAGTGCTTCAAATCTTGTCTTTTGGCATCCGATTCAGGCCACATCAGGAGGTAGTCCTGAATCCGATTGGAATCTGATCTTTTCAAATGTGACTGCAGTCTAAACTCAATCCGACCTGTATGTGACCTGAATCAGTTTTTTTCATCAGCTTTGGGCGAGCTACGTCACTCGTGTGCGCCGGAAAGACGCAGTCGCCAGCGGAAATGGATACTTCATCACATTTGGTTTCGTTTTTTAGTTAAGACGACCAAATTTTCGGTGCGTCACTTGTCAATAGTGCACAAATAATAGGCTATATGTAATATATGAATATATATTTTGATTCCGAAGAAATGGCAATTGTTGAAAGACCAGAATTGATGCTGTGGGACATTTGCTTACATGTGAGTTGAAAAATAAAGCTACCGTTGATCATCGCTGATGTCCGTGTCTCCTCTACTTAACAGCCAGCCATAAAAAGATTGCAACCCAATATATTACACTATATACATCCGTTCATTCTTGGGATGTCCGATAATGGCTTTTTGCCGATATCCGATATTCCGATATTGTCCAACTCTTAATTACTGATACCGATATCAACCGATACCGATATATACAGTTGTGGAATTAACACATTATTATTCCTAATTTGGACAACCAGGTATGGTGAAGATAAGGTCCTTTTTAAAAAAATTAATGAAGTAAGATAAATAAATTAAAAACATTTTCTTGAATAAAAAATAAAGCAAAACAATATAAAAACAGTTACATAAAAACTAGTAATTAATGAAAATGAGTCAAACTAACTGTTAAAGGTTAGTACTATTAGTGGACCAGCACCACGCACAATCATGTGTGCTTACGGACTGTATCCCTTGGAGACTGTATTGACATATATTGATATATAATGTAGGAACCAGAATATTAATAACAGAAAGAAACAACCCTTTTGTGTGAATGAGTGTAAATGGGGGAGGGAGGTTTTTTGGGTTGGTGCACTAATTGTAAGTGTATCTTGTGTTTTTTATGTTGATTTAATTAAAAAAAACAAAAACAAAAAACGATACCGATAATAAAAAAACAGATACAGATAATTTCCGATATTACATTTTAAAGCATTTATCGGCCGATAATATCGGCTCTAGTTCATACATTATATTACAAACGTTTGTACTTTCATTTACTTTCACATAAAAACACTAATTTTAAGGTCTTGCGACTATTATTTTATTTTGTAGTTGTAGCATCTTCTTCCTGGTCAACTTCCTTTGTTTTCACTTTATCGAATTGGGCATGCAAGTGATGTCGAGGCCACATTGGGGCCTGTGCGTGTTTAAAACTGGAGTCTGATGGAAATCACATTTTAATTGCAGTGTAAACAGTAAGCTGGAAAAAATCAGATCTAAAAAAAATCTCATTTGGGCCACTTTGGCCTGCAGTTTGAACATAGTCTTAGAGGTTGATTCAATTGGTGCTGCAAATAGTGTCAGACATCTGTCTAGCCTGCAGCGAGCATTTCAGCCCTGCAGCTTTTTCTGTCAAACCTAGTTTTCACTCTAAAATAAACCCAAATATTGACACATTGTGGCGAGGCATGCAGCCCTGACTCGTTACAGTAGTGCAGTAGATATAAATGGTATTTTAATGTTTATAATATAATAATTTACAGCTAATTTAGGAATAGTGTCTATTAGCCTGTAGGCTACCATTTTAAATAACGCACCATATTTTCCGACTATGAGCCGCTACTTTTTTCCCATGCTTTGGACCCTGCGGCTTATAACACAGTGCAGATAACCTATGGATTTTTCTCTAACGCCCATAATGTTTTGTATTCAACAAATAGTTTTCATATAACACAGACAAAAAAAACTGGAAAGGTGAGTTATTGTTTGTGCTATGGCGCCATCTTTTGGACAAGTTATCTCACTGCAGGTGCTGCAGGTTGAAAATGTACTTCCTCTCTCGTCCCTTTTAACTGGAAGTGTAACTTTCCATAGCGTTTCTGCTTGAAAGGATTCTTCATTCATCACTCTAAGCAACATTTGTAAGTTTTACAATATAACTAAAAAAATTCATACTTAGTAAAACGTCCCATGTGCGATGTCTGTAGGAGTGTTTTCTTGCATATTTGTATGTGCTATTGTAATGTAATTGAGCTAGCGTCGTTAGTATTAGTGAATATGCTAACACGTTTACAAGTGTCTGTGTTAGTATTATTAACTTACAATGGCAATCTTTTTGTATTGTTTCAGTTTCGTAAATTCACCAAAACTTCACCCTAGAATTATTGAGTCTGTTTTGCTGATTGGAGAGTTTAGTTACGCAGCTTGTGGGTCCATTACAATGACTTCTGTTTTGTTTGATCAGCTGTTTTACTGCAGTGTGACAGGCACTGTTTGTAAACAATTAAGGTATATAATTAAACATTTAAAAACTATTTGGTACCGGCATATATGTAGTCGCGGCTAATATGTGTAAAATATTTATTTGTTCTGGGTAGGGCTTGAATACCGGTTCACTCTATAGCCCTTAAAATACAGTATATGGACATTCATTGAACAATAAGTGGTTGAAATAGACAACAGTACAGGTATAACGATACATAACAGTCATAATCACTGTTCGGTACATACTACCTAATCCCAATCACAATTTTGAATTCCACGATTAAATGAGGTTGATGGTCTGTGTTACTAACATTTAAAATGCATTTCCAATCAAGCACTTTCAAAGCCCTGTGAAGTGGCTCCTGCCAATGCCAAATGCTATTATGGATAGGCACAGAGCTCCAGGACTATGCCGACCACCTTGCTGGCCGGCTGCAAAGCACCACTGCAGCCAGTTGCCTCGTTTCTTTTCCGTTGAGTCCAACTCGTTGTGCATCGAAGACTACATTGCTGTGATTAAATAGCGACAGGTGTGGATGCCTGCACAACATGCTGCCCAGCTTGCCTCCCTAAAGTTGCACGAGCAAGACTAATGGCTAGCCATTGTGGTAAACAGTCTAGAGACACTTTTCCGTCGAGTTTCAACATTTCTCGTTAGTGTTCTGGTGCGACATGGTCCTCCATTGAATTTCTTGCACCCCCTACATCTGCGCATGTGTATAAATCCAGTAAAAGCGGAAATGTAATTGCTCATTGAAGGACTCTACCACCTGCAGGGTTTCCTCTAATATGCCACGGCAAAATAATAGCCACCACACCTTAACAAAGTGGGTGTTTTACTTGAAAACAAATTAAAGTAATACATTGTATGAATGGATATGGAGCCTACTATTTACGCACTATAGACGCACCGTAAATTTGGCCACAAACAACTTTAATTAACCGTAAGCAAGATGCATGCGAGTGTCTACAAGCCATGGCAGTAAGACAGAGGTGCTGTCCGCGTGGTGGGGCGGCGGCTTCTTCAACCACGGCACGCGCACAGCCTAGCTTTGCACTCCAGTTTGACCTACCGTGCGTTCAACTTCTTCTCCAAATCAGCTACTTTGGCGACAACTGAATCAACTTTTTTAATTGATTGTAGTGTCACAGCGCATTCCAAAGTATTGAAGCAAAGCTTCCATTGCCTTCAGTAAGGAGGCATAAAAAGGGTTGTTCCATTGCAGCCAAACCAGACAATCATTGGATAAATGCTTGCCTTTGTCTCGCCCACGGACGCCAAAGAGTGAATGAGAGTGAATGAAAACCGGGCGCCGGGCTTCCTGCATGATGATTGGACGATCTGTCTAAGGCTGAATCTCTTTTTTTTTATTGACAGCAAAATGAGTGAATCTGTTATCTTGAAATATAGACCACTGTCAAAGCATCAACTTCCATTCTGTTGTTCCTGTTGATATATTGGAGAATTGTGCTATTTTTAAGTGAAGTTTTCCTTTTAAAATTTAGCATGTTTATATTTATATTTTTCTGTTATTGGAGACTGTACTCCTGTTTAGAGAGTAGCTGAAAATTAGCTTCCCCTAAGAGAAGACCACTGATATCCAGCCTGTGTTACATTGAACAATAATAACAACTATAAAAATAGAGCAAAACGATCTAAGACAAAATATGTCAATAGTAATCATTAATAGCACAGATTGGTTTTTCAATGGATGTATTTTCTTCATTTTTCTAAAGTAAAAATATGAAGCATCAACAATTATGCAAGTTATATGATGTCAAATTGACCACAGCACTAGCCATGCTTTTTCCGTATATTGTATATCTTATACTGTAAGTATATTGGCAAGCTGATGGGAACCCTGACTTGAGTACAATCGTTACACTAAATAAGGCTATGTTTTAGTATTTAGTCACTTAATATACATGTTTCACAGTACAGACGATCAAATATATCATGGTGTCCAATCGATGACATGGAGGCCATCCATGGAACACGGCTGTTTTTTCTTATGACCCTGAAAAAACGGATATATAATGGATAAATAGAGGTCAAGGCATCATGTAAATAAAAAAAGATGAAATGGTAATTAACAAAAACACAAAGATTTGTCTTTGACTATATGGATAATGTTTAATTTGCCCTTTTTTAGGCTATTTGGATCTAAATCGAGGATGTCGTTGTGGCTTGTGCAGCCCTTTGAGACACTTGTGATTTAGGGCTATATAAATAAACATTGATTGATCAACACTAAATTGGCCCTAGTGTGTGAATGTGAGTCGGAATGTTGTCTGTCTATCTGTGTCCTGCGATGAGTTGGTGACTTGTCCAGGGTGTACCCCACCTTCCGCCCGATTGTAGCTGAGATAGGCTCCAGCGCCCCCCGCGACCCCGAAGGGAATAAGCGGTAGAAAATGGATGGATGGATGGATGATTGATGATTGATTTCATTACAAATTATGACACATCTATGCGCGTCCCACTTAAAACTAGTTTTACCTAACACCTAAGTAATCATGATTATTACTTTGGCTGAAATATTGCAGCCCTAGTTTTAGACATTGTATGAATGTACAGAATGTTCCGAACAGAAAATTACGAAGACATGTACCGCTACAAAACTAGTCAGCAGCGTTTTTTAACAGCAAGTCCAGACTCCTCCGCTCACACCTCTCCAAGGTCTAATGTCCAAGAGGACAGATGGCTCCAGTGGGACTTGAGTTCCCTTCAAAGGATACGTTTGAAAATGCTCTATCCTGGTGTTAAAGCAACTATTTCAAGGATGCAAATACACCCCTGAAGGCACTATAGATGTACACTCTGTTCCCTCAATTTTTTGGGCCGTATTCCTGGGCCTCAGGATGTCCACCTAATTGCCGTCTACTTTCACAAAATGCTCTGCAAAAAAAGAGCAAGGCTGCAATTAGTCCTTGGCTGGCTGCCCGTTGGGTATAAATCTGCCAAATTGTTTGTCCTAAGAAAGTCCAGCCACTTTTTTGAAAAGTAGGCTTGTCACCGTCATATAATTAGCCCAGGCCAGCAGATGCACAGAGCGTGCTGGAAGCCCAAAGCTGAGAAACTGCGGTTGTGCGATGTATGTATGACTTCATTTTTGCCTAAGCCTGCCTCCGCAGACATGACTCGGCAATGTCCGGCGGACACCTAATCTGTCATTGCGACTCCCCCGACAGCTTCCAGCGTTGTCGTCTTTAACAGAGCAGAAAAAGAAATCTCCTTCTCTCTGAATTCACCTTTCACTTTTTTCCTCTAGCTCATTATCCTGGAAGACTACGCTGACCCTTTTGACGCAGAGCAGGCCGGCGGCGTACAGATTACGACGGAAAAAGTGACGACGGAGAACGACGGCTATATGGAACCCTATGAGGCCCAGAAGATGATGGCAGGTAGATAGTCGCCGGCTTTTTGTCGCTTTTGTTGGTGCAAAGTGTGCAAATATCCATTACACCACATTCACACAGGTTAGGACAGATGTTCAACTAGAGGCCAATACTACTGTAGTATTGATATTTTCAGTTATTTTTGCCATTTATATGCCTGGAAATGCTTAGTTATTGCCAAAAATACATTGAATTTGCTTTGAAAAATAGTTTGTGAGAGAGTGACACTGTAATCTTTGATGTGTAATGTGACGAGGGACAACACTACATCTATTATTGCATTATCTTTATTATATAATACATAGTTACTCCTCAATTCCTACCCTCTTTTTTAATCTAGTAATTACTTAGGATTTTTTTCTAGTTCGTCTTTTTTTCCAATGTATCGCTTATTGTATCATTGTAGTATCATGATATTATTGGCATCATTTATAGAATATCTGTATGGCAAGTTACTCTTCAATTACCACTACTTGTTTTTATCACGTGCTATATTATGTTGTTTTTTTCCTGCACTGGGTCCTTTTCTTCCCCACACGCTCTCAAGTTGGGAATCACTCCGATGGCCTGGTGCTGCTTTAACATGACAGGTGCAGCAGAGCAGAAACAAAATGTGTGTCATCAAGGATTCAGAAACATTTTCAAAGGCACCGACTTCCCAGGAATGATATTATATCCGCCTCGAAGCGATTTACAGCAAAAAAAACAACAACCGAGGAATACGTTCGATAATGGCGACTTCTTGGAAAGGGTTATTTCATGCTGGGATTTCCTTGAAAACATTTCCTAGTCTCCTGAGACCACAGTAGTTGTGTACTAGCAGAAGAACTTCACCACAATGCTTTGTCACCTTCCATATTCATCCTTCAAGGACAGAAAATATGCACACGAAAGTGATAAACATGGCAGCTGTTTTCCAGGAAAAGTGTGACTGTTGCACCTTTTCAGCTTCCTCCACATACGCCCCCAAAAAACACAGATATACAGCTTGCCTCATACCCACAAAAGCCGGACATGAGTGTCCCTGCGGCTCCTCTGCAATTTTCCTCTCACAAGGCCTCCAGACAATCTCTTGTTTTCATCTGTCTTACTAGTTTGACCCTGGCCCAGTCGCCGCCTCAGCCAAAAAAGCAAAGATTTAACGCCCTCCTCCGAGCGGCTGTACAGATGAAAAGTCAGAGAGAGCAAAAGGGTTTTTGTGGCATCACTCGATTGCCTTTTTTTTTTTTTTAAATTGAGCTCAATTTGGTTTTATGTTTGCTCGTCTGTGAGAGAGTGAGATGTGATGGAAGCTATCGGTGTCTTGGGAACAAAAGACGTTGTGGTTTTCATGCTTTCAGGTTTGATTAACTACCATTTGCTGCCGTTCTGACAGGTGCTTTGTGTTTTATCGGTGTCATAAAGTCATGGATGGGTTCATATTTTTGAATACACTTAATGCAAATATATGTGCACACAGTTGGAATTCAGCGCATGTTTACTCTTGTTCACAGGTGTCAAATCTGGCCCACCACGTCATTTATGTGGCCTGTGAAAAGGCTGGAAGTACTAGAGCACTTTCGGATTATATACAGTATATTTGTTCTTTCAATTTTGACAGACACATGTACTGCATGCATTTGCATACTTTAATATTACTGTTGATTATACAACAATATGTTCCAAGCATTTATTTAGTTTTTGGTTATCAAAAACGAATACTTAAATATCAACTCGTCACTTTGACTTATGATTTCAAAGCAAGTTGGTTACCTATGCAAATTGTATAACGAGGCTAATATGCATTTATATTATTTATTCACTTTTACATAAGGCTCTCTGAGCGCAGCTATACTTGCGATGTGGTCCACAAAGAAAACAAGTTTGACACCCCTGCTTTATTTAGTGTATGTTTGAGATGTCAAACTCCATTCCTGTTATGGCTGCCTTCAGAGGGCCATTTGTTAGAACAATTATATAAATGAATATTAGTGCATAAATTGGTGGGGCTTCAACTAACGATTATTTTGATAGTCGATTGGTCAGCGATTATTTTTTTAATTAGTCAACTAGTCAAGCAATTATTGCTTATGCTGTACATGTTTGAGTTTGACATCGAGTCCACGACTTGATTTTACCAAATTTTTTAAACCATAGTAAATTTAATTGTAACAAAATAAACATTACTGAGAAACTAATGTTTTTACTTAATTACACAAAGTACATAATCATTGTAAAAAATAAATCACCAGACTTAAAGTACAACATGTCCTGTGAAAAATGCAAAACCTATTTTAATCCAGTACTGTTAGGGTTATTTAGCTGCAATTGTTTACCTAAAGGCATAAACATTTAAACATAGATATTCCTGGCAATCTATCAATCAACATTTTATTAGGTGACTAGTCAACAATAAAAAATATTTGTTGATTAATTCTTATAACCAACGTAGTCGACTAATTGTTGTAGTTCCAGTAATAACCTCGCATTTTTACGCAATTTAGATTTTTTCCAAGTACAAATTTATGGATGACTTGCTTGAAAATCATTAATCAAGGTGACAACAATATATTTAGGTCTTTTATTTTTAGTACCAAAAAATGTAGTACAGTTGTAATGATATATTATTTGTTGTATGATTAGAGAAGATTAAAGTTTAAAAGATATGCAATTTCATGCAGTACAGTCCATAAACTTTCTTCTATCAGAATGTAAATAATACATTTAGTAAGAAAGAATGTATCTTTCATGTAACAGTGATCTCATATTGAACTGTGCTGTGCAGTTCTTGTTGTCTTACATTTGAGTCTGATTTGCTACTATTACAAAGTTGACGTTAATTGCAGTTGCAATTCCAGTACGTTCGATCAGTGGTCCCCAACCTTTTTGTAGCTGGGGACCGGTCAACGCTTGAAAATTTGTCCCACGGACCGGGGGGAGAAAGGGGGGGGTGGAATCATTTTTTTTTTTCTTCATAAAGAAATACAATCATGTGTGCATATGGACTGTATCCCTGCAGACTGTATTGATATATATTGATATATAATGTATATATTGTGTTTTTTATGTTGATTTAATTTAAAAATAAAAATAAAATAAAAAAATATATATTATTAATTTTTTTTTAAATTTCTTGCGCGGCCCGGTACCAATCGGTCACGGCCCGGTGGTTGGGGACCACTGCGTTAGATGACAGTAGTGTAAAGGCTGCACTGTATGCTGTCAGGGAGTAGGTTTTGCATTAAGCCCAATGTAGTCTTTTGTTGCGCTCTAAAAAGTGTTTTAGTGTAAGTATTGCATTTATCACACACAAGCTGTTTGAAATGTAACTTGCTCAATAGTGGTAGTTTTTATTGCACGATTTGAAGGTGTTAAAATACCCTTGTAAAATCGCTAATGCTAAACAGTTGCATGAATATGGCAAATCCATTGTAAATTAGCATTGAGCGAGCACATTTTCAAAAGTGTAGCCTTACTGTCTGTTCGAGTGTTTTCTATCAGGCATACTTGCCTTGTTGGCATAAAAATTGCAACATTACCCAGAGGCGGTCCGATTGAGTCCGCTCTGAGTGCCTTTTGAGTGATTGTTTGTCCGCCAAGTGTTTGAACGGGCAGAAGTAAAGTCATGTGCAACAAAGGTATGAAAACATGGCTTTGTTTGATTTTACATGAATTGACACCCGGTAGTACCAGCGGAAGTTTGTCAGTGCCTCTAAAAGTACTGATTTTGGTACCCAGCCCTACTGGGGGCACACATTAAAGGCCTACTGAAAGCCACTACTACCGACCACGCAGTCTGATAGTTTATATATCAATGATGAAATCTTAACATTGCAACACATGCCAATACGGCCGGGTTAACTTATAAAGTGACATTTTAAAATTCCCGGGAAATATCCGGTATGATGACGTATGCGCGTGATGAAGTCCGAGTAACGGAAGTTATGGTACCCCGTAGAATCCTATACAAAAAGCTCTGTTTTCATTTCATAATTCCACAGTATTCTGGACATCTTTTGCAATTTTTTTAATGAACAATGAAGGCTGCAAAGAAGACAGTTGTAGGTGGGATCAGTGTATTAGCAGCGGACTACAGCAACACAACCAGGAGGACTTTGTTGGAGCGCTAGCCGCCGACTTCACCTTGACTTCCTACGTCTCCGGGCCGCCAAACGCATCGGGTGAAGTCCTTCGTCCTTCTGCCGATCGCTGGAACGCAGGTGAGCACGGGTGTTGATGAGCAAATGAGGGCTGGCTGGAGTAGGTGGAGAGCTAATGTTTTTAGCATAGCTCTGTGCAGTCCGGTTGCTAAGTTAGCTTCAATGGCGTCGTTAGCACAGCATTGTTAACCTTCGCCAGCCTGGAAAGCATTAACCGTGTATTTACATGTCCACGGTTTAATAGTATTGTTGATTTTCTATCTATACTTCCAGTCAGGGGTTTATTTCTTTTGTTTCTATATGCAGTTAAAGCAAGATGCTATCACGTTAGCTCGTAGCTAAAGCATTTCGCCGATGTATTGTCGTGGAGATAAAAGGCACTGAATGTCCATTTCGCGTTCTCGACTCTCATTTTCAAGAGGATATAGTATCCGAGGTGGTTTAAAATACAAATCTGTGATCTACAATAGAAAAATGAGAGTGTGGAATGCAATGAGCCAGCTTGTACCTAAGTTACGGTCAGAGCGAAAAAAGATACGTCCATCGCTGCCTCTCAAGTCATTCACTGTAACGTTCCTCATCTACGAATCTTTCATCCTCGCTCAAATTAATGGGGTAATCATCACTTTCTCGGTCCGAATCTCTCGCTCCATTGTAAACAACGGGGAATTGTGAGGAATCCTAGCTCCTGTGACGTCACGCTACTTCCGGTACAGGCAAGGCTTTTTTTTTATCAGCGAGCAAAAGTTGCGAACTTTATCGTCGATTTTCTCTACTAAATCCTTTCAGCAAAAATATGGCAATATCGCGAAATGATCAAGTATGACACATAGAATGGATCTGCTATTCCCGTTTAAATAAAAAAAAATCATTTCAGTAGGCCTTTAATGTAAAATTATTAAATTAATCATTAAAAAATATTTTTTATATAATAGGAGACCTTAAGAAAGAAGATAAGTAACATGAAGACCACTCAAGTAAAGCTTAAATGCCGAACAAGGCTTTATGTTAAGGGTGTAAAAAAGTTTTTCGAAAATAATCACAATTCTTCTTTGAAACTATTCTTAATCGGTTAAAAAAAAATAAATCAAAAATCCATTTAAAAAAAACAAAAAACATAATATTATTATTATATATTTTTTTAATCTGTCCTGTCCAGCCACTCAGGCAAATCATATTGTTGATGTAGATGCCATATAAGCTGTACAGATTTACTGTATAAAAGATAAGTGTGTGATACTTCTCTTGTTGCCTTATTTGTATTTGACTTTATTAATTGTTTGGGTGGAATTTTACTAAACAAAAATAATTTTCTTTTAAGTACCTTTTCCGGACCATAGGGCGCACCGGATTATAAGGTGCACTGCCGGTGAGCAGATCTGATCAGGTCTATTTTCATACAAAAGGCGCACTATTTGATTTTTTTTTTCTAAATTGAAAACACTTCCTTGTGGTCTACATAACATGTAATTATGTTGCATAGATTATGTTTTACAGATCGTCTTCAAGCCGCTTTCTGACAGTCGCTTCAGTATTATTTACGTGGCTCACCTTCGGCAGCGTCTTCTCCTTGTCATCTTTGTTGTACCGGTGTAGCGTGCAAGGACGGGAGTGGAAGAAGTGTCAAAAGATGGCGCTAACTGTTTTAATGACATTCAGACTTTACTTAAATCAATAACGGAGCAGCATCTCCTCATCCGTGGCTCACCAGTGCAATAACAAGGTCGGAAATGTGTCCCGTGAAAAACTGTCCGACCCGAACTCTCTAACAACTAAAGTTCCTTGGGTGAATAATGAAAACTCACTATACCAGTATGTTTTAGCGCTTTCATGGCGAGTTTACTGACAGATGTAAGTAAACATTTTACACTACTTTATATTAGAAATGGCAACAGCGGAGGATGAATGTCCCATAACAAGAAGATAGAGAAAAAGAAGAAGTTTATTGACTACGGGGTCGTCACGGACTACAAAGGCGGACACGTGCAAATTTTCAGGACTCATGCAGATCCCAAATACAGTTTAGCAGGTACCAGAAGGTAAGAAAAGTTGCTTTTGAATAATATTGCGAAACAAAATGCCAGATAAGATGTCTTACCTTATACACACGCCATAATAATACTCTAATGTTGAAGCACAGTACAATCCATCAAGCGGTGCGGCTTCATAGCTTACCAAAGTCGTATTAAAACATGTTGATAGATTTTGGAGCGCCGTGTGTAATGTTCTATACTTTCAATGGAACATATAAAATGTTGGTGTTGTTTACTTGAGTCATATTGCAGTCTACACATATCTCTTATGTGTGACTGCCATCATATTGCAGTCTACACATATCTCTTATGTGTGACTGCCACCTACTGGTCACACTTATCATTTCACTAGGTACCAAATAAAATAGCTTCGAGGTCGGTAAGCACAACCAAAATGATTCCGTACATTAGGTGCACCGGGTTATAAGGCGCACTGTCAAGTTTTGAGAAAATGAAAGGATTTTAAGTGGTCCTTATTGTCCAAAAAATACGGTAATATGGACATTTATCATAGCTATATTATAGGAGGAATGTGGTTAATCATAGAGCTGGCACTATAGTATTGATTTTGAATCAGGAATCTTTTTGATTTGAGAATCGCTCGGCAAATTTAATTGTTCCTCCAAGAATCAAATCGTGTTGTGGCCAAAGATTCACAGCCCTACTTTATATACTTGAGCAAACCTTCAGTGTTAAAGCCGACTGTCGCTCTACCAGCCGCTTCCTCTTGCTTTTTTCCCCACAGCTTTGTTCCACATATGGTAAACATGGACAGCCAACGCCACACTCATCAACAACACGCACTTCCTTATTCACAGGTCATGTCTCGGCGAGTTTTTGATTTATCATTATGTCATCTAATAAACCCATAGACTTATCTGTCTTGACATGTTCAATTCAATGACAGAGGGTTGTAAACTATTTTCCAAATGAATTCAGGTGTGTGAAGGTCAAGTGAATTAGTTTGATTACCTCGTCTTTGAAATAAATCAAACGGTGTACAAAATAGACTTGCACACACTTATCGTGATCCCTTCATTATACATTGCGCACACCTTGAATACACAAACACAGTCTCAAACAAGACAGTGAGGCGTTGGAGGCCGGCGGCGAAAGAAGCACCACCGGCACTCCTGCTGCTGTTGGCAAGCACGTTGTCGTTGCGCACTCCCCAGCGCTTTCTCTCCTCGAATCTATCCTTCGGCAAAGCCAGAGAGGGCTGATTTATGGGCCCCGCTGGAGGGGCATGTCACGACTTCCTTAACCCCGAAAAAGCCTGCTGTGCCTCCCCCTGAGCTGCTGCTCTGCGACTTATTGCAGCACCTGCAGTTATGCGAAGGCATCCACACACTCCCTGTCTGTATGTCTGCACAAATGCATGTCAGACATTACATCCCCTTGTCTGCTGATGCTTAGGCATGATGAGCAGGCTAAAGGTGTGTCGCTTACTTTATATGGTGGTAACCAATGGAGACTGCAATGGTTTTGTAATTATACTTAAAATCTTACAATTAATTAGAAAACATTTTTTTTCAAAATTTTCTGATTGTTACGACTCGAGATGTACTAAATTTCCTCTAAATTTTTAGCAATAGTTTTTAACCAATAATATTAGAGGGCGTTTATCCGCTCAAAAAGAGATGGAAAAAAGTATGTTTATTATTGTATACACCAGTTGAAACTGGAGGTTAAAACTTAATACAAATTGACTATTTTGCTGAAATGTAACAAAATGTCACACAAAGAGGATTTTTTTTCTTGCATATTAACACAAATATGGACGCATACAAATATGGGGCGGCTACATGTCAGCGTGTACAGGAATGCTAAGGCACGTAACATTGGATCATCAGGCAACCCATTTGCAACATGGTGGTATGACTCCACATTTATTTGAGCTATTGTATACATGCATCGATAGGTCCTTCGGTTTTAATTGGCAATAATACTCAAATTGGGGTTTTGCAGTTGGCTTGAAGGCAATGAACGTGATGCTGTCTCTGATTGAGCAGGGACCGCTACTTGAAGCAATACGGTAATTGAGTTATTTCAAAAACATTTATGTTGCTGCCATTTTTAATGGCAAAAATACCTAATTGCCGGTTGAAGTCAAATTATTTAACAATTATTTTGACAACAAAGCATTAAAGTAGAAATAACTGCAGTGCCTCTGATCACTGCACGGCAATTGGATAGTCATAATACATTTAATTTACAAGTGCCTCGCTAGTAAAAACCCAAGAACACTACGCTTGCAGAATTTACATTTGTTAACATGAGCTAATGTAACGATGCCGCTTGGTTGCAGTAGTTGTGACCCCAACATGTAGAGACAGGAGCTGACGTGCAGGTAAGACATGTATTTAATATACAAAGGAAAGGCCAAGTGCAGCAGGCAAGCGCACCAAAAGCGTGGGGGAAGCTTACAAACATTCACCCTGAAGCACAAACAAACAATGATCCCGCAAGCAGCCACAGCTGGAAGTAAATACATCTGATTAGCAAACGAGAACAGGTGTGGAAAACAAAGTAAAGGTGCTGCAAGATAAGCAATTCAAAGTGAAACTGAAAAATAATTTTAAAAAACACAAAAAATAGGAAAAGACAAACATATGGCCAAACTGTCATGAGCCATCCTGACAAGGTTGTTTACTAATTCCATTTCATTATATTTTCTAACCGGACATTTTTGTAATAGATAGTGAATCTGCAAGCTATGAGCTGTACACTGACTGAAGAAAACATATCAGTTTAATTTCTAGAATATTGTCCATTGGGAAGATATACAGTGGAAACTCGATCTACAAACTTGATTGGCTCTTGAATGTGGTGTGTAAATCAAAACGTTTGTATAGTGAAGCAGAGTTCCCCCATAAGAAATAATGTAAACATGAATGATTGGTTCTAGCCTCTACCAAAGTCTATATTTTAGTACAAGTTTGTACACTTTAAACACAATGTAAAGTGCTATACATTATTGTATTTCAAACGAATATAAAAAGTTGATCTATCACCACTTGTTACTTAAAAACAGGCAGAACTGTGCTGTATGCGCTACTCTGGCGTCACGCGCGCACACACAAAGAAGTCACTATGGTGCCCTCCAAAACGATCAGAAATCCCTAAGTTTACCAACTATATTGCTACAATAGTAAACATTTAAAAAAGTAAAATCCACCCACATCGACAAGGAGCTGAATGTAATGAGAGAGAAAGAAATATGTTTTTGTCTGCTGGCGCGAAAGTGAATGAATGAGTGATGGAAACGTTTGTACACAGAAACATGGTTCGCACACAAAGGCGTACTTGGGCCGATCCAAAAGGTCTTAAGTCGAAAAGTTGGCAAATAGAGGGGGACATAAGTCGAACTTGCACTGTACTGTAACAAAACTGTTTGCTAAAATGGAAGGGGTACATTCTCTATATTCTAAATGTAGCAATTATTGGGATACATTGTGGTTGTGTAGTACATTTATATTTTTTCACATTTAAGCCGGTGGCGCATTCCCCGCATATCCTAAGCTATCACTTGGTCTTTTTCGGCATGTAAGCCACACACACGCACACACACACACCTTCAGCTGTCAGCAGGGTCATTCCTAGAATAGCACAGCAGTTAAATAACCACAGGCAAGGCTGCCGGAAGAGACACCGTTTTTGGGTTGTTGGTTGCCTTCCATGGAGGTTATGTTTCATCATCATTCGATTTACACAGAAACTTATTTTGACTAATTGTTTCCCCAGTGTTTTGGCGATTAAAACCTGAATATGAAGCCATCACAATGCAAAAAGTGGCGATTACCATTATGTACCGTATATTATGTTATGCTATGTTAGATGCCCCGTTCTGCTTGCATGTACTCTGTTCCTTCAGACATTGTTGAAGCTGTCGAGACTTGTTACGCTGACAAGTACAAGAGGCAGAGCTAGTACGTGCGGGGCAGTGTGCGTCAAGCCATTTCTCAATGAACACACACGCTCACACCCTTCAAACTCCCCAGTTAGTCAGCCAGTCAGGCGAGCGCTGCCAAAAAATGTGTGAGTTTTCCCACAGTGCAGCAGAGGCCTGTTGTGCAAACAGCTTGCATGAATGAATGAGCTCCCACCCGGTGCAGTCCCATTCCATGTCGTAGTATGTCAATGCATGTATGTGGTTTTTGCAAGGCTGATTTGCTGGAAAAAAAGTAGCACCTGTAGCGTGAAATATTTTAGCCAGCGGTCAGTTTGCTACTTGCTATGTCAATATTGGCTTCCTCAGTTTGTCCCTTTCCTTAACTGTAGGACAAGGCCATTCAATTCCGTCTGTGAATGAAATCAGGATGTACCTTGAGTTCAGTTTAATACTTGTGAGGGACAAGCATTGTTGCAGCAAACAACTCCTGGCATATAAATATATCTTTCAGTGGCGATGTCATAGTTGGCACTTAAAAACAGCAGAACCTGCCTGTCAAAAAGAAGGTCTTTAGACTTGCATTTTTGCTGCAGGCCTTTAAATCATACTGAGAATCAGCATCCTCTGTAGTGGATATTTGGGTTTTGCATAACTTTTTTATCTATTTTACAATAGAATAGAACTAGGCCAAAAACAGATGTCAATTTTAGAAGATGCTGGTTTACAAGTTTCGTTTTAGTAGATGCCTAAAAACAGGCAAGCACTCACAACGAGGTTCTTTGATGAGCGTTTTTGTAAACAATCTCCCAAAACAGGTGAGTGCTTCTATTATTGTATTTTTCGGACCATATGGCACACCGGATTATAAGGCGCACTGCCGATGAGCGGGTCTATTTTCATTCAAAAGGCGCACTGGATTACAAGGCGCAGTAAAGGGGTTATAATAAGATTTTTTTTGACAATGAAAACACTTACTTGTGGTCTACATCAGTGGTCCCCAACCACCGGTCCGTGGATCGATTGGTACCGGGCCGCACAATAAATTTAAATTAAAAATTTTTTTTACTTTTTTTATTAAATCAACATAAAAAACACAATATACACTTACAATTAGTGCACCAACCCAAAAAACCTCCCTCCCCCATTTACACTCATTCACACTCATTCGCACAAAAGGGTTGTTTCTTTCTGTTATTAATATTCTGGTTGCTACATTATATATCAATATAGATCAATACAGTCTGCAGGGATACAGTCCGTAAGCACACATGATTGTATTTTTTTATGACAAAAAATTTAAAAATAACCCCCCCCGCGGAACAAATTTTCAAGCGTTGACCGGTCCGCAGTTACAAAAAGGTTGGGGACCACTAGTCTACATAACATGTAATGGTGGACCTTTTCTTCAAAATGTTGCATATATTATGTTTTACAGACCATCTTCAAGTCGCTTTCTGACAGTCGCTTCAGGATGCCCCGTTTTGTGGGCGGTCTTATTTACGCGGCTCCACATCGACAGCGTCTTCTCCCCATCATCTTTGTTGTAGCGGTGTAGCGTGCAAGGACAGGAGTGGAAGAAGTGTCAACAGATGGAACTAACTGTTTTAATGACATTCAGACTTTACTTAAATCAATAACGAAGCAACATCTCCTCATCCGTGGCTCACTGGTGCAACAACAACGCCGGAAATGTGTCCCGTGAAAAACCGTCCGACCGGAACTCTCTAATAACTAAAGTATCGTGGGTGAATTATGTAAACCCACTACACCAGTAGTTTTTAGCGCTTCCACAGATATAAGTTAGAAGTTTAAGCTACTTTATATTAGAAATGGCAACAGCGGAGGATGAATCTCCCATAACAAGAAGGGAGAGAAAAAGAAGAAGCTTATCGACTACGGGGTCGGCACAGACCGCAATGGCAGAAGCTCGCACATTTGCAGGACTTATGCAGATCCCAAATACACATCAGCAGGTACCAGAAGGTTAAAAAAGTTGGTTTTGCATAACATTGCGAAACAAAACGTCAGATAATGTCTGCTAATAGGTGCCATTTAGCGACCCTTAGACACACACCATACTAATACCCGTATGTTGAAGCACAGAACATCTGACTACGGTAGCCGTAATGCATCGACAATCCATCAAGCGGTGTGGCTTCATAGCTTACCAAAGTCGTAACAAAACATTTTGACAGATTTTTGAGCGCCATGTGTAATGTTTCGGTGAAGTTTTGGTGTTGTTTACTGGTGTCATCTTGCAGTCTACACATATCTCTTATGTGTGACTGCCATCTATTGGTCACCCTTATCATTACACCATGTACCGTATATAAAATAGCTTCGAGGTTGGCAAGCACACCAGAATTGTTCCGTATATTAGGCGCACCGGGTTATAAGGCGCATTGTCGATTTTTGAGAAAATGAAAGGATTTTAAGTGCACCTTATAGTCCGAAAAATACAGTATATAGAAGACCTATGATGGGCATTTGTGTAAAAGTTGCCTAAATAAACAACCTAGCATAGGTGTTGAATTCTGTACTTTTGTAGCAGACCTGAGCAAATTACAGCCCGTGGTCTCGTAAGCTTTTCTACCCGGCCTGACGGACATCTCCAAATAATTTTTAAAAATTCTTTACCAGCAAAACTGGAGCCGCCAATACAATGTGCAGTGCATTTGTCAAATTGCCATAAGTCTTGAACTATAGAGAGGAGTCCAATGCATGGAATCTGCGCTTTTGAGTGATATAAGGGTTATTACAGTAATCTACGTCCCAGCCGCTCCAAGCAGATGAAGCAAGACACAGAGTGGGCGGGGTTTGTTTACAGCAGCCAGCCTGAGACGTGAGTATCAGGAAGGGACACGAAAGCGGATTTCTACAGCAAAGTGATATTAAATAGATTATTATGTTTTTTTTGTCCATTGTGGTTATGTTTCACCTTGTTTGTTGCATTTTGCTTTTTTATAAAAGATAGATCTCGAGACGTTTATGTAGGAAGTAAAGAGGAAAGACGTTCATATGTTTTTAATATTCAGTGTTTTATTGGTCATAATTAATATTACAAATCCCGGAATATTTATTTTTATGTAAAAAATGTTATCCAGCGAAAAGGCTGTAAAACTCCATTACGTTTTTTGAGGTGGTCTGTCATAATATTTTTAGCATTTATCAGTCATGTTATGTTTGTATTGCGTTTGGCTTTTACTCTTTTCTACAGCATTTCTTTCAACCTACACCAAGTGTTCCTTAAAAAAGGTAACCAGGCACACGTACAACATTTTCTACAAAAAAAATATTGTGTTAAAAAAACTTTACACACCGACAAACTCACTGTCATGTTAAATATCAGAAATAAAAGAATAAAACCGGTGAATACTCACGCACACTTACACTGGCCTCAGAGGCATTTTACCGACCAATGTGGCCCCCGAGTCATAATTATTTCCCAGGTTTGTTTTTATAGGCATTGACCAAATTCTGTCAGTACGACACGGTATCGATTCTCGTAAAATCAAATGATACCTTACTTTGGTACCTTTTGCTGCAGGTGGCAGAACGACCGGTTGCAAACTCGGCCGGCTCAAACACTTGGCAGGCAAATAAACCCTCAGAGTGGACTCAGTCAGACTGCTTCTAAATAACGTTGCAATTTCCCATCTCAACAAAGCAGATATGCCTGATAGAAAACACTCGAACATAAAGCAAGGTTCCACTTTTCCAAAATGGGTTAGCTCGATGCTAATTTGCATTGGATTTGCCTTAGAGATGCTACCGATTAGCATTAATGATAATACATGACTATTTTAAGGCCTCCAAATTTGGTAATAAAGTCTACAACTAAGATGACCGTTACAAACCAACAGCGAGTGCATAATGAGTACAGTACTTGCAGTATAAACACTTGGCAGGGTGTGGCATAAGTCTAGACATAGACCTCCTATTTCGGCCACACAATATAGTCCATACATTACTGCCATCTAACGTCTTGGAATTGTAACTGCATGTAAAGTCTACCAGATAATACTTGCAAATGACACTCAGAAATGTTATAAGAAAACAAGATATAACCTCTGTACACCACAGTTATCTCAATTAACTTGTTTTAAATGTTACATTAAAAATCTATATATTTTTTTATCAAATTAACATTTATCAAACACATATAAAAGTACCTTGGATTCAGGAGGAACAGTGTGGTTTTCGTCCTGGTCGTGGAACTGTGGACCAGCTCTATACTCGGCAGGGTCCTTGAGGGTACATGGGTGTTTGCCCAACCAGTCTACATGTGCTTTGTGGACTTGGAGAAATCATTTGACTGTGTCCCTCGGGAAGTCCTGCGGGGAGTGCTCAGAGAGTATGGGGTATCGGACTGTCTGATTGTGGCGGTCCGCTCCCTGTACGATCAGTGTCAGAGCTTGGTCCGCATTGCTGGCAGTAAATCGGACACGTTTCCAGTGAGGGTTGGACTCTGCCAAGGCTGCCCTTTGTCACCGATTCTGTTCATAACTTTTATGGACAGAATTTCTAGGCGCAGTCAAGGCGTTGAGGAGATCCGGTTTGGTGGCTGCAGGATTAGGTCTCTGCTTTTTGCAGATGATGTGGTCCTGATGGCTTCATCTGGCCAGGATCTTCAGCTCTCACTGGATCGGTTCGCAGCCGAGTGTGAAGCGACTGGGATGAGAATCAGCAGTTCCAAGTCCGAGTCCATGGTTTTCGCCCGTAAAAGGGTGGAGTGCCATCTCCGGGTTGGGGGGGAGATCTTGCCCCAAGTGGAGGAGTTCAAGTACCCTGGAGTCTTGTTCACGAGTGAGGGAAGAGTGGATCGTGAGATCGACAGGCGGATCGGTGCGGTGTCTTCAGTAATGCAGACGCTGTATCGATCCGTTGTGTTGAAGAAGGAGATGAGCTGGAAGGTAAAGCTCTCAATTTACCGGTCGATCTACGTTCCCATCCTCACCTATGGTCATGAGCTTTGGGTTAGGATCGAAAGGACAAGATCACGGGTACAAGTGGCCGAAATTAGTTTCCTCCGCCGGGTGGCGGGGCTCTCCCTTAGAGCTAGGGTGAGAAGCTCTGCCATCCGGGGGGAGCTCAAAGTAAAGCCGCTGCTCCTCCACATCTAGAGGAGCCAGATGAGGTGGTTCGGGCATCTGGTCAGGATGCCACCCGAACGCCTCCTTAGGGAGGTGTTTAGGGCACGTCCGACCGGTAGGAAGCCACGGGGAAGACCCAGGACACGTTGGGAAGACTATGTCTCCCGGCTGGCCTGGGAACGCCTCGGGTTCCATTGGGAAGAACTGGACGAAGTGGCTGGGGAGAGGAAAGTCTGGGCTTCCCTGCTTAGGCTGCTGCCCCCGCGACCCGACCTCGGATAAGCGGAAGAAGATGGATGGATGGATGGATGGATGGATGGATGGATATAAAAGTACCGAAAATCGTTACTGTTGAACACTGGTGTAGTAATAATATTATAATAATATGTATTATGAATGACTACTTTTTAGTTTTTCATTATGTTTTACTTTTGTTGCCGTATGTAAAAATGGCGCCACTGAGGTGGCAGCTGGTTGCAGCCGCTCTGTGTTCTTTTATATCCTCCTTTGTGTTTTTTAGTGTTTCCCTCTTGTTTTCATGTGTTTACTTACACAACGAGGGGTGGCACTTTTGTGACTTTTGCGCTATTTGTAATACTTTTATGTGGACTTTTTGAATCTGCACTGCTACCACATATTTTCCCCATTGTGGGATAACTAAAATCTGTCCTATCCTATACTATTGATTCCCAACTACCGGAAATTTGTACCGTACCAAATATGAAAGGTACCCACCCATAAGCATTGCTCTCATGTACAGTAAATGGCCCTGGGGAATAATTTTTTAAAAGATCCCCAAAAAACGCCAAAAAATGCTTTTTGCAGAGGGTGCTTAAAAACTGCAAAGCTGCTATGTGACATAGAGAATCTAGTTTAAGAACTGCAGAGTGCTCCTGATGACATAGAAAATATTTTTCTACATAATTTGCAGTTGATGCTTGAAAAAAAGCATGCTTCCCTCATATAGAGGACAATTAGCTAGCTAATTTGCAGTAGCTGGTTAAGAACTGGATGCTATAGTAATATACAGTAGCATGATCCTGTCACATGGAAGATGCTTGACTATAGTGTTAACATAGCACTACTGTTTTGATTAATGTATTACTTTATTTATGACTCTTTATTGTAGTAGTTTTTGAAAGATAAGGTAAAAGCCAGTTCTTGGTCAAATCCAGGATAAAAACTTTCATGTGTTCCATCCTGGTTGACTCATGTTGAAGGTTCCAGTGTGTATAATCTGCTTGGAAACGTCTCCAGGCGCTGGCACACTCCACATGATGTGGAGCATCCAGTGCCAGAGCGCGAGTCATTATTCGTAATGGACTTAGTTATTTGTTTCAATTACTTATGAGTGTGTTACACTAAGCCTCCAGTGGTAGGGAATTATCGTCTCAGGAATTTGAAGCTCACTACCAAGTTTTAAGAAACTCTACCAGGTTGTTGAAGTGCCTTCCAGCTGACCCAAACCAACCACGAACCTTTTCACCGATGGTGAACAGAAATTGGCAGCCGAGGCAGACGGTGGGAACAGATTTGTATTGGGGCAGCTGCGGAAACAGCAGTTTTCTGAAAAATAATGACTACACGATGTGCTGAGAGCTTTCCAAGTCCTCTGAAGAGTAAAAGCTCACCCGAGGCCAAGGAGGGTACGGTACATGTGCCGAGGCATTTTTTTTGGCCCATGCTGTAATCCCCACATGTTTGTGTTCCCCCTGAGGTGCAACATGAGTAATACCCAGAGGCATGTACTAACAGTAGGACTCTTAGGAGAATGTCTTTGTTTTGGTCATCTGTCCTGGTAATTGTGATTTATTACTGAATAATTACACAAGCAACATGCTCATAGATTACCCCCAACTCATTATATATTATAGGCAGCTATAAACTGGCTCAGCTAGTAGCTAAAATGTTGGATGGAGGAGTAAATAATTAACATTATCCTTCTGTTACTCATACATCACTGATTCTTTTTCTATTCTGATCCTATATTTAGTTTTTATCAAAATTCTATTTTCTTGGCTTGTCTTCAGTTGAGGGATAAACTGGTGGGTTTTTTTTGCCATAATGCTAATTATCATTGTTAAAAACATGTTTCTGCATGTAAACTGTATACAATTTTGCCAAATTTTGTTTCATATTCATCCATCCATTTTTCTACCGCTTGTCCATCTGGGAGTTGCAAAGGGTGCTGGAGCCTATCCCAGCTGCACTCAAGCGGAAGGCGGGCTACACCCTAGATAAGTCGTCACCTCATCACAGGGCCAACACCGAAAGACAGACAACATTCACACTCACATTCACACACTAGGGCCAATTTAGTGTTGCCAATCAACAATTGGCGTCAATTCGTCCACCACTTTATAAAAAAAACGGGCTTCAACACCAAAATAATGGAGACTGCATGTATTACAGGTTGGAATCTTTGGTCACTTCACGATTTGATTACGATTCAGGAGCTAAGTTTCGATTAAAATCAATTATTGATGCATCCTAATTTATGTATAATGATGCAGTCTTACTTTTCTTTTCGTTTCATTAAATAAGCATTCATCACTTGCAACTATTAAAAACAGTGTTTTGTAATAAGTACCGATTGAATTGATTCCTGTTACATTTATTAGATTATTGGAAATGTGTGCAAAACTGGAACGTAAGTGCCCTAAAATAAAGGAACTGGTCGGATCTCTTGGTGAGGTGGCTCGCTGCGGTCAGACAAATTTTAGTACGGTCTGCATTACCGGTACTTTATTCACAATAAATAATACATTTTTGACGTTTACTAATGGATTTTACAATTGCCTATGTCTAAATTGCCATCTAAAAATATATTATTCCCCCCCCCCTCTACCCTGTGGGGTAACAATATGGAAATTTCATATCACGGTAATTGTGACCAAAATTATGATGATTATTATTATCATGGTACTGTTGAATGTGCTCAAAAAGTACACACTGACATCTTTTTACCAAGTAAATTTTTTTTAAATACAAAAATTAACAGACGCACAGTATGATTTACTTGGCAAAATATTCTTCTGGCTTCTTAAGACCGTGGAACCATTTGCGAACATGCCTGCATTTTGAACATCGTAGATTGGTTTTATATTTTTTTATACTTTTTAAAGTATTTTTCTTACTCTGCTGCTTATTGCTTTTTTGCTTTATTATTTTCCTGTGATGTGGATCCCACTGGGTCTGATATAAAAGGCTATTTTTGATTGGGGCAAGATGTTTGAAAAGGGGGAACCCCTTTAATTAGGGGTGGTGAAAAATATGGGCTCACACCCAACTCGCGATTTTAATTTATTCCGATTTTATATCGATTCAAAATTTCCGAGAATTGATTTAAAAAATACAAATATTATTATTATTATTGTTATTGTAATAATAAAAATAATATTAAATAAAACAAATATATATAAAAGCAACAGTATCAATAATAATAATAATAATAATAATAATAATTAACGGCGTGGCGCGGTTGGGAAAGTGGCCGTGCCAGCAATCTGAGGGTTCCTGGTTCAATTCCCACCTTCTACCAACCGAGTCACGTCCGTTGTGTCCTTGAGCAAGACACTTCACCCTTGCTCCTGATGGGTCGTGGTTAGGGCCTTGCATGGCAGCTCCCGCCATCAGTGTATAAATGTGTGTGTGAATGGGTGAATGTGGAAATAGTGTCAAAGCGCTTTGAGTACCTTGAAGGTAGAAAAGCGCTATATAAGTATAACCCATTTACCATTTATTATTATTATTGATACTGTTGCTTTTATTATTTTTTCTTTTTTTGGAATTGTATTGTATTTGTATGTTTTAATTGCGATGCAAATTACTATCCAATATTTTCTAAAGCTGGGACTGGGTTTGGTTGAGGTCCAGGGTGTACCCCGCCTTCTGCCCGAATGCAGCTGAGATAGGCTCCAGCACCCCCCGCAACCCTAAAAGGGACAAGCGGTAGAACATGGATGGATGGGACTGGGTTTGAGTTGGTGTTGCTTTATTTTATTTTATTAGATTGATAACACTAGTGTGATTAAAAAAAAAAAAAGATTTAAACAATACATTTTTAAAAACACATCCTTTAGGCTAAGAATCAGTGTATATGTTGTAAGTCAACAGCCCAGAATAGCTTTTGTAACCTCTTTTGAAAAGGGTTTATTATAATCTATATACCAAATAATATATTCTGAGAATCGTGTTGAATTGAGAATCGATTCTTAATCGAGTCGTCAACCCAAGAATCAAAATCAAATTGGATTGTGAGATGCCCATAGATTTCTACCTCTGTTTGTCCCTTGTATTTATATTTGCATTTACAATAACTAGTTATTAGCGCGCTAGTGGCTAGCTAGCGATTAACATGTGTTAGTTTAGTTTAGTTGCCTGTTAGCGATCAGCGCTCTCGTTGCCTCTTTAAGAAATGAGCAGTATCACCTTTCCGTGAGTATATCGAAGTGCAGTAAATAATCGTGTTTTTTTTACGATAATTAACATTTCAAATGGTAATTCTAACCATCAAATTTTTTCCCGCGGTTTGTCAATAATACCGGCAATCGTTATGCACCTTCCTCCTGTCATGTTGGCTGGTGTTTTTGCAATCTGTCCTTAAAAACAGTAGAGCTCTCCTGTCGTAGAGAGCATCTTGCATGGGAGTTTTTGCGGTCGATCCTAAAAAATAGCAGAACGTTACTGTCATTTAGAGGATCTGTGCCTGGCTTTTTTGTCTTAAAACAGTTTGTCACACTGCCAACAGACCCAATGGCCTCCCTTCACTATAATGTAACCACAGTTCCACATATAGTCTTACAATGCCATCAGTGCCAGCCATCTGCTCTTACACTGATAATAAGTGTGTCTCTTGCTCTCTTTCTCTTTTTTTTGCTGGCAACAATATTCTTCGTCAAGTACCAGCCTGTAACCAAGACACAAGCTCCGACTTGTGGGCACTTGAGGGCAAATGGATACTTGACATATCCAATGACCCGCAGGAATGCACGTATGTGAGAGCACAACAGCTGTCTAAACCTCCTATCTGCGTGGCGAGGGTATGTCGTGGGCGAGCCAAATGAATCGTCACAGCCCAGACGTGGAATAATGGTATCATTAATCTTTCCTTTTAAAATGAATGACTCGAACCACCGTGACCTGTGCCAAAGTGGCTGTCCAAGCTCCTCCTCCTCCTTCACGGACTGTAAGGCATGGAGAGCGGCCTTTCTATCCATTCTTGGCTTGGCACAAACTAGCACAGTAGGAGGCACTGGCTGGCCAGCGTATAAGCTTCCTCTCCGTATATAAATACAAATATAAATATATATGTATATATATATTTATATTGTGTGTGCACGTGTGTGTGTTCAGCTAGCAGGTTATACGATAGTTGACAGCTAAGTGATTCATCGTTGCAGCTCCATCGATACAGCTGCTAAGATGTTGACAGTTATTTGATAAATCATGTGGTGGCATGTATCGCATCTGTCAAAAACCAACGTTATATTTACTATGTGGATACAAGCAACCTAAATAGCAGAGCTGCGATGTAGTGTAGAATAGGGTTGTCCAGATACCAATATTTTGGTACCAGTACCAACATGTATTTCGATACTTTCCTAAATAAAGAGGACCACAAAAAAATGTAATTATGGGCTTTATTTAACAAACGCATCTTGTGATACCTTAAACATATGTTTTTTTTATTGCAATCAAAGAGCAATTTTGGCATTAAATAACATAGTGAACATACTAGACAACCTATTTTAGTACTAGGCAAGCTAATGGGTTATAAAGGCTCTTAATGTGGCGGTAACATTGTAATTTTCCATTATTTTGTCAACAATTATGACTGACAATCTGTAAACAATGAATGGATTAGTAATTGTTTTGTTCATTCACTGTTAATGTCTGGTTATGTTCTGTTTCAACATGTTTCTTCTACACTTCTGTTAAAATGTAAGAAGCACTTATTGTTTTGTTGTTTGGATACTTTACATAAGTTTTAGGTGATATCCCAAATTTGGTTATCGATCCGATACCAAGTTGTTACAGGGTCATACACTATGAACTGAACTTTCACGTTATTAACTGTATCCACTTGGCATCCATTGAACCTTTCACCCACATCTCTGGTCCCTTCCGTGGTTTCTCATTGTTCACATTGGGTTGAGTTTTCTCTTGCCCTGATGTGGATCTGAGCTGAGGATGTCGTTGTGGCTTGTGCAACCCTTTAAGACATTTGTGATTAAGGGCTACAGTATATAAGTAAACTTTGATTGATTGATTGATTGATTGATACATTGGTCATATTTAAAGTCCTCATCTGCCCAGGGACGTATTTCCTGAGTTTATAAACATAATAAAAATTGAAAAAAAGGAAAAAATTATGGTGGTAAAAAATCTCGATGCAATCATTATAGTATCAACGAGATACGCCTGTTGTACTTGATATCGTTACAATCGATACCTGAGTAGACCCACCTTTTTGTGAACATTCAGGGGCACTAGCTCGCTGTTAGCGGTGACAGTGAGCTATTGAATCTTCCTACGGTGTGTTATGAAGCATGTTTAGTCCTTCCATCCTGCAGGGATGATATTTGTAACAAATATAGTTTATTTGTCGCAATGGAGGCAATAATTACTGATTTAGAAGTTTCTAAAACACTACGGAGAGATCTTAGCTGCTAGCTTGCTTTTAGCTAGCTATGTTTTAAAGCACCTCTTCTATAGCAGCGCTTCAGTTTCTATGGCTTTCAGTTTCTATACCTCCACCTTAATTGTTGTTGTTAAAGCCAAAATACATCCATTCACCATCTTTACACTGTTTCTGCTTGCAACAAGTGCTGTGTGTGTGTGTGTGTGTGTGTGTGTGTGTGTGTGTGTGTGTGTGTGTGTGTGTGTGTGTGTGTGTGTGTGTGTGTGTGTGTGTGTGTGTGTGTGTGTGTGTGTGTGTGTGTGTGTGTGTGTGTGTGTGTGTGTGTGTGTGTGTGTGTTGGCGAACATGCGTCGCAGCTTGTATGCCAGCTAGGGTTGGGTATCGTTTGAATTTGAATGATTCCGATTCCGATTCTTTGTTTCGATTCCGATTCCTGACGATTCCGATTCTTCTTGTACCATGCCGGGATCAATGTGTTTGACAGGTAGTCCCTGGAAGGTGGTATGTATTTTGAGTTGAGAGTTTTCACCATATCCCTGCAAACATAAACAAACATGTAATGTTGCTATTACTGTTTAGCCAGGTATCAATTAGCTTAGCTCTAACGTTATTGCTTAACTAACCTAAATGTTGGAGATTCCACCTCTGAAAAGGGATGCAGTCTTTTGACTATGTGTGCAGTGACCTTTCTGTGGCACGGACATCTTCCCCATTGCCGCTACGGTGAACGGAGTACGCTGAGCACATTGCGGAGCCTGGCTAGCAGGTTGTAAATTGTCTGAAAAAATATGCGGGCTAATTTGTTAGCTGCCTCAACGTTGGCGCAAAACACATTATTTATTGCATATATATTGTTTTACTTACCGGATTCGGACTGCGTGCAGTCACCGAGGTGCCAGGCTGGGCGTCGGAGGAAGAGGCAGAGGAGGACGGTCGGCGCAGCGCGTCAAAGATGGTACACGCATTTATTTGTACTCCACGAACTCGGAGGTGCTTCATCATGTTCGACGTGCACCCTCCTAAGCACGAAACAGTCCTGTCGCACGTGTTACATTTCGCCGATATTTCATTTTTTTTAGTAAAATAAAGCCACACTTTCGACCGCCGACGCCCGCTATCCATGCTTGACTGACTTGCTCGGCTACATAGGCTCGGCTATGCGGTGGGCGCTTCTTCGTTGGTGTTCAGCGGCTTCTTCTTCTGGTCGGCGGACTTATTCTTTTTTTCCGGTCGGCGGACTGGGTATCGAAACTAGGAATCGAAATTTAAACTTTTGAACGATTCCGGGAGAATCGGAAAGTTAGTCCCGGTTCCAATCGATACTCGATACTCGATACCCAACCCTAATGCAAGCATTGTCACAGCACATCATGTCGATGGAAAACTAAGTACTGGTATTTTTCAAATGCAGTATAGTACCGTTTTTTTTATAATTAGTACTGTGGTACTTCATTAGTACTGGTATACCATACAACCCAAATGCAGAATACAGAAGTGCCTGATAATTTCATGATTGTAACCAAAATTATCACTGTTATTATCAGGGCTTTACCATATTGCGCAATTTTGCTGAATATATTCAGTTTTGTTTTGTTTGTTGGAACATTAATTTATCGATTGCCTTCCACCATGTTTTGTTGTAGGTGAAGAAATTACCCTATCACCGTGTAGCATGTAGCAAGCAACAACCTCTCCTCTGGCACTCTTGCATCTTTTTCTTCTTTACTACTTTTTTCTTCTTCACCCATTTGTTGTGCAGGTGGTTAACAGTTTTTGACTGTGTACCTAACTCTCAGACGTCAAATGCGATCAAAACCATAATTAACTTCTGAAACGGTAAAACAAACTGCCAGGTTATCAAAAAACGAAAAAATGTTATATCTCGTACGTAAGCATTCACACAATCTGGGGATAGGAAAAAATGTTGATTAGGCGATATATTGTGATACTTTTTCGAACGATTTAACATCGATGTTTATTGTCTTAATATCGTTTTTAAAAATACAGTCACTTTTAGGCTGTTTGCAACTTAAGGACAGTTTCCGCATCTCCGCCTTGCAACACGTCGCTGATAGTTAAGAAGCAAAGGCCATTTTCTTGACATTTGAGTGGGAAGAAAATGTATGCACTTTATGTACAATTACAATTAATGGAAATTGATTATTTGACTCGATTACTGTACTGTGTAGGATTTTGCAATATATGACCATAGGCAGTAAGCAGCAAACCAGGCATTGTCGTGACACTGCTGACCGTCACCAGCTTCCCTCGAAGTGGGAAATCAAGGGAACTTTTGAACCTCTTTGGCGTATGGTATCGTGAAGTCCTGGTCAATATCCAGCCCAAGCACAAACCAAAGCGGAGTCCTGCCTGAATATCTTAACTACAATTACCAACAAGTGATTACACAACAATATAGTCATTTTTCAAAAACTGTTAATAAAAAAATAAAAAAGAACTACCGTATTTTCCGCACTATAAGGCGCACCGGATTATAAGGCGCACCTTCAATGAATGGCATATTTCAAAACTTTGTTTATATATAAGGCGCACCGGATTATAAGGCGCACCTATACATCCATTAGATGGAGCTGCGCTTAAGGGAATGTCAACAAAACAGTCAGACAGGTCAGTCAAACTTTATTAATAGATTACAAACCAGTGTTCTGACAACTCTGTTCACTCCCAAAATGAATTAACAGCTGATTTACTCGTGTTACGTAAATTGAATGTTAGTGCTATCACAATATAGTAACACTCGAAATAGTGCAGAGCAATAACAATATATCAATAACTTAACGTTGCTCAAACGTTAATGTCACACAACACAACACACAAAATAAACATGTAAAGCTCACTTTATGAAGTTATTCCTCATCCACGAATCGCTCGAATTCTTCTTCTTCAGTGTCCGAATTAAACAGTTGGGCGAATACGGCATCCAACATCCGTCTCGTCCAAGTCGTCATTAATCGAGTCAGTTTCGCTGCTGTTGTCCAGCAGTTCAGTGACAATTCCTGCCTTCCTGAAAGCTCGGACCACAGTTGAGACTGAATCAGCCCAGGCATTTACGAGCCACTGGCAGATAGTGGCGTATGTCGTCCGGCGCTGTCTCCGTCTTGGTGAACGTGTGTTCGCCTTCTGTCATCCACTGTTCCCACGCAGTTAGCAGTCTAGCTTCGAATGCCCTGTTGACACCAATATCTAGTGGCTGGAGTTCTTTTGTCAATCCACCCGGAATGACGGCGAATATTGAATTAAGCGCGTAAGCGTGTCTCTTAATGTGATGTTATGAGCTAGCGAATATAACAACTACACTACCCAGCATGCAACAGGAGTGACGAGCATGCGCGGTAGCCCTGAGAAGCGTTGTTGTACGTCGTCATGCCGGCAGTTAGAATGTGATGTTATGAGCTAGCGAATATAACAACTACACTACCCAGCATGCAACGGGAGTGACGAGCATGCGCGGTAGCCCTGAGAAGCGTTGTTGTTTGTCGTCATGCCGGCAGTTAGAATGTGGTTATGAGCACGCTGTGAGTAAACGTTGAGAACTCAGCCAACACACCTCGTCTGCATTATTTATAATTAGACAGACAACACACTTAATAGGAGCCATTTTGGGGTCTTTACATAAACACACAAATGGAAATGAAACGTTATATATCCCAGCATGCACCGCGCGCTTCTTCTTCTACGGGGGCAGCTGCTTCAAAAAGATGGCGGCTGTTTACCGTAGTTGCGAGACCTAAACTTTATGAAAATGAAGTTTGTTGTGGCTCAATATTTGTCCATATATAAGGCGCACCGGATTATAAGGCGCACTGTCAGCTTTTGACAAAATTGGAGGTTTTTAGGTGCGCCTTATAGTGCGGAAAATACGGTATGTACACATTGTGCAAAACGGGGGAAAAGGTAAATCAGGCCTCACTACACATCTTAAAACAAAGCCTCAAGCTCTCCCAGTTATGTCATATTGTCAACATTAGACATAGGAGCTGTAAGTTTGAGCTTTTTTTTTTTTTTTTTTTTCAAGAATAATAATGATTTTTGGAGCCACAAACTTGTGTCTTTTTGTTAGTTTACTACTTCTTGGTTAATGCGAGGTGACCATTCGGACACCGGGAAGATTTAGGCCTAAAGTAACAAAATTTACTAGCTGAAGTCAAGATAAAACAATCTGGTTATCTTAACAGGTAGTCAAATCTGAAATATACTTTTGGAAAGAAATAAAATAATATATCATGCTGCTCAGTGGCCTTGTGGTTAGAGTGTCCGCCCTGAAACCGGTAGGTCGTGAGTTCAAACCCCGGCCGAGTCATACCAAAGACTATAAAAATGGGACCCATTACCTCCCTGCTTGGCACTCAGCATCAAGGGTTGGAATTGGGGGTTAAATCACCAAAATTATTCCCGAGCGCGGCCACCGCTGCTGCTCACTGCTCCCCTCCCCTCCCAGGGGGTGGAACAAGGGGATGGGTCAAATGCAGAGATTAATTTCACCACACCTAGTGTGTGTGTGACTATCAATGGTACTTTAACTTTAATATCATGAAAACAAAAAATGTTCACCTGTCAAAACTTAATTTTTTATTTGTTTTAAAAGTTTTTTGTCCGTCTAGCATAGCGGGAATGGACACACTACCTTAAACAAAGACGTGTTGAATTATTTGTGTGTGCAATTGTGAATAGAAAATGAAACGGAGGGAAGGAAGTAAGACATTTTTTGTTGTTGTTTTTAACATGCTATGATGTCCCGGAATAGATATCTCATGGTCCTATAATACCTGGGTTTCTGTGGTTTTGTGAAGTGTGTTGGTAGTGTGCCGTGTGCAGAACTGTCACACTTCTAAGTGATGCTGCAGTGTTGAGTAACAACCAAAGAAAGAAAGCCTGTTGACATGGAGGTTGATGAAGCTGTCATCTTAAATTAAACTGTCTACTGTCTGCATAAACATTTCCTCTATTCTTACTATCTCTTCCATTGGTTTGTCTCCCAATCTTCACTCGCCATTTTTGTCTACCAGTCACATTTATTGGATTTACGTTCCTTTCTTTCTCCTGTGTACGTCTGCATGTTTGCCTCGCTCCCTGCCTTCCATCATTCTACCCTGGAGGCGGCAGTCTGGGATTGCTGTTTTCACTCAGATAGACTATGCACTAAGCTCTTTATAGGAGCTTTGTTGTCTTATATAAACTAACCTCTGCTTTTTCCTCTCTCTTTTTCCTTCTCTGGGAGCCAATTTATTTGTGACATTTACCCAAGGATGACCTTCGTTTCCAGAGGCACGCGCCATAATCTTCCCTCCTTGGGCAATCCAGCCATTATTATTGCCTGATTTAAACATTTACCCTTTTCCTGCTTCTCTCTCTGTGTGTATACATCTCTAAACAACTCGTACTCTGTAATTGAATGTTGTATCAGCCGAATGTAAATGGGACTCCAAGTCGAATTAACTTAAGGCAGCAAATTAATTAGAACAGTAAACTGACGCCATTAAGACGCAAGATTACGACCTTATCAGAGCAAGTCAAGTGTGTCTTCTTGAGTCTCAAGAACCAATTAGACAGGGGAATGATTGCACTATACTTCCCTCCATACATCCCTATAAAGTGATACCTCCGTTTTTGTTAGTAACCCGTTTTAAAAGTCTTTTTTTTTAATGGTTAGTTCATTTTTACACTTGTTAATGTTAGGACTGAGTTTTTGTACATTGTAGTATTAATAGTTGTATGACAGTTTAATATTTTACTTGGTGTTACTGATGTTTTATTATTGCGACCCTGGAACATATTATTTGTATTTACATGATTTGCTACGAGGGAAAAAATGTTTTAAAATCAGAGTAAATCTGAGGTAGTTTGTGGTTGTGTTGCAGGTCACTATGGTAAATCATATTCACATTAGGGCTGCAACTAACGATTAATTTGATAATCGATTAATCTGTCGATGAGGTGGCGACTTGTCCAGGGTGTACCCCGCCTTCCGCCCGATTGTGGCTGAGATAGGCTCCAGCGCCCCCCGCGACCCCGAAGGGAATAAGCGATAGAAAATGGATGGATGGATGGATGCCGATTATTACTTCGATTAATCGATTAATAATCGGATAAAAGAGACAATCTACATTTCTATCCTTTCCAGTATTTTATTGGGGGAAAAAACAGCATACTGGCACAATACTTATTTTGATTATTGTTTCTCAGCTGTTTGTACATGTTGCAGTTTATAAATAGTGGTTTATAAAAATAAAACAATTAAAATTGCCTCTGCGCATGTGCATAGCATAGATCCAACGAATCGATGATTAAATTAATCGCCAACTATTTTTATAATCAATTTTAATCGATTTAATCGATTAGTTGTTGCAGCCCTAATTCACATAATCAACATTTTGGATGTAATCGCCTCAATTATCAGCTGATTTACAGCCATGGTCAAAAGTTTACATACACTTGTAAAGAACATAATGTCATGGCTGTCTTGAGTTTCCAATCATTTCTACAACTCATATTTTTTTGTGTTAGAGTGATTGGAGCACATACTTGTTGGTCACAAAAAACATTCATGAAGTTTGGTTCTTTTATGAATATATTATGGGTCTACTGAATACTGAAAATGTGACCAATCTGCTGGGTCAAAAGTATACATACAGCAATGTTAATATTTGGTTACATGTCCCTTGGCAAGTTTCACTGCAATAAGGCACTTTTGGTAGCCATCTGCAAGCTTCTGGCAAGCTTTTGGTTGAATTTTTGACCACTCCTCTTGACAAAATTGGTGCAGTTCAGCTAAATTTGTTAGTTTTCTGACATGGACTTCCAAAAGATCAGATGAAAACAAAATGGTACAAAAACAGTTTATTGATGTTTTTTTGGTATTTTTTATGGTTAGAAAATGTGTACACTTGTTAACGTTAAGACTGAGTTTTTGTACGTTGTGATATTAATAGTTGTCAACATGTATGACAGTTTAACATTTTACTTGGTGTTACTGACGTTTTATTTTTGCCACCCTGGAATATATTATTTGTATTCACATTATTTGCTACGAGGAATAAAAGTTTGGAAATCAGAGTAAATCTGAGGAAGTTTGTGGTAGTGTTGCAGGTCAGTATGGTAAATCATATTCACATAATCATTCAAAATGACATTTTGGATGTGATCGCCTCAATTATCAGCTGACTTATGTATGCATATTACAAATGTTTGGTGGCCTTGTGGAATAATATAAGACTCTTGACAGCAGCTCTGCGTGACCTTTTCCACTCATTACTCATTCCATCAAGAGGATAATTATTCATTGCAGAAGAAGGTATAGACATCCTTAATATTGTCCCCTCCAGGTAGCTTTTGTGAATGTTTTTCTGCCTCTGTGCCTTCAGTCTTACTGTCTTTGCTTCTCTTCCATCTTATCAATCACCGAATGGGATTGCTGATGCGTTGAGGTAAGGTGCTGTTCCTGTCCTAGGGGGGGCTGGCTGGTGGTTTCTGGTTGTAATAGGATGGTGCTGCCTGTTAATTCGATATGCTGGGTTGAGGCTGAAAAGACCCTCATTAGGTGGGGCCGGCAGCTTTCACAGGGAACCGAACCTCTCCATTACGAGCGCAATACCGCCGGCAGTAACGGGGGGGAAACGGCTGACGAGATGCGCGTGTGGAGGAGTAAACGATGAAAGTGAAGATCAGAGAGAAATAAAGATGGCATAAATAATAAAGAAAATTTGGGCTACATTCTCGTATTATGAACTATTATTTTACCGATGCTTTTTCACAATTGAGTCACAGTTGAGTTAAATTGAGTTGAGTTGAACAATGCTCAATGTGAAATGTCTGCGAAAAGGTGGAAATCTACGTTTTTAAACACTAATTTTCGCATCAAAATATCACTTTGGCGATTTTTTTTCATGAAATATCTAAAATAATACTATCTAAACAATTTGTTTAGAACTGTTCCTCAAGCCTAAACGCTGCACTGGGTGGAAGGACGGGGAGACAATCAGCAGCACAGAAACAAGCTCGCTAGTTAGCTAACCATCTAGCTAGCTTACTTGTTGTTGCCTTCGTATGCTTTCCGAGTCACAACGTAGACAGCTTTTTATGTTGTTGCTAATCATATTTGGATGATTATAATTCTAACACTTGGTTCCAAAGCAGTTGTAGTTCAATAGTATGTATTAGTAGCCAGTAGGGCTGAGTGATCTATAGAGTTTGTAAGATGTACCAATATATTTTTAAAGAAGATAGAACCACAGAACTTTCCTCCAGATGGTCTTATCTTTGTCCATGTGATGTCAGATGAAACAAAAATTGAGCTGTTTGGCCACAATACCCAGCAATATGTTTGGAGGAGAAAAGGTGAGGCTTTTAATCCCAGGAACACCAATTCCTACCGTCAAGCATGATGGTGGTAGTATTATGCTCTGGGCCTGTTTTGCCTCCAATGGAACTGGTGCTATACAGAGGGTAAATGGGACAATGAGAAAGGAGGCTTCCCTCCACATTCTTCAGGACAACTTAAAATCATCAGCCCGGAGGTTGGATCTTGGGCGCAGTTGGGTGTTCCAACAGGACAATGACCCCATACACACGTCAAAAGTGGTAAAACAAAGGCTAAATCAGGCTAGAATTAAGGTTTTAGAATGGCCTTCCCAAAGTCCTTACTTAAACATGTGGACAATGCTGAAGAAAAAAGTCCATGTCAGAAAACCAACAAGTTTAGCTGAACTGCACTAATTTTCTCAAGAGGAGTGGTCAAAAATTCAACCAGACCCTTGTGGGTGGCTACCAAAAGCGCCTTATTGCAGTTAAACTTGCCAAGGGACATGTAACCAAATATTAACATTGCTGTATGTATACTTTTGACCCGGCAGATTTTGTATATACAGTCGTGGTCAAAAGTTTACATACACTTGTAAAGAACATATAGTCATGGCTGTCTTGAGTTTCCAATAATTTCTACAACACTTATTTTTTTGTGATAGAGTGATTGGAGCACATACTTGTTGTTCACAAAAAAACTTTCATGAAGTTTGGTATGTGTATATGTATATTTATATAACTATATAAATGTGTTAAGTTTGTAAACCAAGGTTCCACTATGTTATCCTTAATAACAATGACCTTATTTTCTTTTTTGAAATGATCCCATGCCAACGTTGTCTAGATTGCTTTATGTTTACTTTCTACTGCTTAAATTTGACCGCGGCCCGTATAGTCGTGGTGTAAAAAAAAGTTAAAAAAAAAAGATTTTCGAATCAATCGCGATTCTTATTTGTAACTATTTCTAATCAATTAGTTTTTTTTTGTTTTTTTTAATCCGTCTTGTCCAGCTACTCATACAAATCATTTTGTTAATTTACATGTCCATATCTGCTGTACAGATTTTCTTTAGAAAAGAGAAGTGTGGCATACTTCTTTTTTTTGCCTTATTTATATTTGACCATTAAATCTTTGAGTACAATTTTAATAAACCAAACCAGTTTTCTTTTAAGTAATATACAAATTTACCACAGTTGTTTCTCTATTTTATGCAGGAATATAGTTATTAAATAGAACTGGCACCCAATGTTATTAAAAAGTATAGATTTTGAATCGATTCTGAATCGAATTGTTACCCCGAGGAATCGATTTGAATCAAATCGTGCAGTGCCCATAGATTCACAGCCCTACTGTTTAGGCAGCAAAGTAGTGCCTACATTTCACTCCCAGCCTGTTGCTGTAGCTTGGTTCACATTGCCTGCAAAGGCTGTCCTTTTTCCTCTTTTTATCCACATCTCTCGTAACTGCAGAACCCAATTGAACTAGAAATGTACTGCTTTTAGAGGCGCCCTTGTGCATTGCCAGGACTATGGAGTTTTAACACCTGAGGCGCAATTATTTAGCTCTGTTGTGTTGAAAGCAATCGTTGCCAGATGATATGTTTTTTTTATACGTCACTCCAGACGCTGTGTGAAAGCACACATACTTGGTTAGTATCCTGTTTTGCTTATTTCTGTATAAAAGGCACAAGTAAAGAAGCAGCGTCCTTTGCAGTGGACATTTGTATTTATTTCCCCCCGACGTGCATAACTCTGACAAAAGAAATACAGTGGAACCTCGATTTACATGTCATCGTACAAACGTTTTGATTCATGTATACAGACCAAATGCAACTATGCTTTGATGTACAAACTTTGTTTCCATGTAAGAAAGTTCCATCCAGCCATTGTGTGCCAGCAGCGCAAGCATTTTGTGCCTGGCAGCATAGCCATTGTTTGTCAGCTCAGTGTTGCAGGCGTTCGCTAATGTGCACAGTGCTACTTTGTGTGCTTTTTAAGTGTTTTTAGCCTTTTTACAGCATTTTCTGGTTTTGCTAGCTTAATATGAGTCCAAAGAAAGCAATAGATGGACAAGCGATATGTGTTTTAAACATCCAGGAAGTATCTACAGCGTTGTCGTAGGGTTGGGCCGATAAAACCATATCAATATATACCGCGATAGACACATAATCGATAGCAATATAAAATGTGTTCGATAAGATATTCAAGATTTTTTAGTCAAAGGAAACCAGAAATAATGAAGCAAGATTCGTTTTATGAAGCGACTCGTGCTTTGGGAACCTAGACAACAGGAAACAGGAATTGTCACTGAACAATGGGAGAGACACACTAACAGCCAATCATGTAACAGTATCAACTACCAAGTGTGGTTGCGCCGTCTTTCTGTCTCGCTGTGGATTTTCTGCATGGAGTGAGAAGAAAAAGTGTAATATCTTGATTTATCAACTCAATAACAGAAACTCGTATTTAGTTGGTTTTATTGCAGACAGTGCGGCAACATCCTGACACTTCCAATGTGTCGGTTTATTGAGTAGCATCCCAAACTGCTCTGAGTAGTGTTAAATAGCTTTTACACTACTGCCATCTATGGTCTCAAATCTGCAACTACCTTCAAATCTACTTTAAGTATTTTATTACCTTAGCCGCGCGTATCCTACATGGCTACCAGACAACCTTTCCACTGATAAATAGCACTCTTGGTAAGTTGGAAATTATTTTACTTTATTTATTGGCAGGCTTAATAAATATGTAATAAAAAGTATCAATAATTATTTATATCAATCAATATGAAAAACATATATTGTGATATAGTTTTAAGTCATATCGCTCAGCCTTACATTGTTGACACTGCTCCTCCCTTTCGCTGTACGTAAAGAAGGCTAACCATCAAGGTAAACCACATTTATTTTTTTATTCCTGACCATTGTAGCCACCTGGCTGTAAAGTTAAGGGGTTTTGTGATTTCAAACTGTGAGTGCACCACACGGCTAGTGACAGTGTGTATGCGTGTGAGCAGGGCGACTGCATATGAGGACAGTTTAGCTAGTTGTTGTTTTGGCTTTTGTTATTTAATGGAAGGTTCATCCATCACCCCCTTGTTAGGTTCGTTTGCTCTAGTTGCAAAAATTATCTTTAATAATGAAGTTAAAAATGGATTCCCAAACATTGGTTTTCGGTGCAAGTAAAAGCTTTACTGAACGAGAAAAAACAACAAGCAACAAATCGATTTGTTATCATACAATAGAATAGTAGATATTCTCAGTGTATGTCCTAATTAGATTTAGTCTGAATTTGCAATCATCTGCAAATCAGGCACTGTTGTAATGGGGAAGACTGTTCTTGGGGAGGTGAGAAAGTATTGTCAAGACCATCAGTTATACTTCTGTTTTTCTTTTGTTTGTTTTCCGCTGCATCCCTACTTGGGAGATTGACAGTGGAGCAGGATGGAAATTGTTGATGCGGGAATGTTATCACCAGTGAGAATTCATTTCCATCCGAGCATTTCATTTTCGCACCAGCTGTGTCGCACCAGCTGTGAGATCTCGCTCCCTGTGGCACAGAGTTAGATGGGATGCGGAAATGGGTAGAGTGAATTATTAATATATAAAATAAAAAAGGTCATCCAATCTAATAAGGCGCATATGATTTGGCTGGCCGAAAGATTGGCGGTCTGGATAGGAGAACCTTGTGCATCTCCCGGCGCCGTAAAATCCCCCCCTCTCCCTCTATGGATAATTGACTTATGCTCTGTATTGACTTTCTGGTGATTAAGGAGGCCTTGACCAGACAGGAGCCCAAAGTCTGGCTCCTCACAGTGGGTCAATGGAGCTCACCAGCAAGCCTATTTTAAGTGACCTTTTGATTTAGCACAGAACCAGCTCAATGATCTGGAGTTCATAATGGAATGGATGAAGCTGTCCAAACCTGCCTTTTGGTTACATATTCTATTCTAAGACTTTGCTTGAATGTTGCTGCACAAGATTGCAACTCTGATTACCCTTTTGAAATGTGAAATCCTGCTTTAAAAAGAAAACTATTCAAGCCAGGTCGGAGATTTGCATCATCGCCCCTTTCATTCATTGAGCACTTTAGCTGCCAGTGTTGGTAATTTGTGGTTTTGTCCTCGTTCAACCGGCTCGTCATGTTCCTCTCATTCATACATTTATCCGGTGTACAAAAAAAACATGGCACACATGTCAGTTCGCAGCCACTGATTGAGCAAGCAGGTTTACACTCACTTTAAGTGTGCTTACACAACCTCTTGTAATTCCTAAAATAAATGTTTTTCATGATCTTGGCAGCACTTCCTGGGATTTGCTGAGAGTCAAATTGGTAAACTGCTGTGCAAAAAATATGTTGTGATTATTTTACTATATGATTGTAGCTGAGATAGGCTCCAGCGCCCCCGCGACCCCGAAGGGAATAAGCGGTAGAAAATGGATGGATGGATGCATAGTGAAGGTAGAATATTTAGTTTTTTTAAAGAATGACAATTTATTTTAGATTTTACCAGTCTTGGAAGCCTCGCTCCATTCAGCTCAGTTATCTGGACTTTTTAACAGAACGGTTTAAGCTGACACCTACTTCCTGTTCCACATTATATTCTACAACTTCAAGTTTAAGGTTTAAAATGAAAGCAAAATAATGATCTCTGAATTATTGGTATTGTCCTAAGCCCTATGGCTGGATATCATGACCAATTTCCCAAATCAAATCAATTCGATTCATAAGGCTCTAAATCAGGGGTGCCAAACGTACGGGCCGAGGGCCGGATCAGGCCCGCAAACAGGTTTTATCCGGCCCGCGGGATGAGTTTGCTAAGTATAAAGATTACCCTGACATTTTTGAATGAAAAAAATAGCTGTTCTAAATGTGTCCACTGAATGTATCAATAGCAATTATTTGTATTTTGTAGATGATGCTACAAATGTACAAAATAAACCACATGATGTTAGTGCATCAGTCTAGGAAAGTGATCAAACTACATAAATAACATATTGTAATGTGATTTTGATATGATTTTTTTATCTTGATAGATTGAAAATCAACACCAATGAGTTGACTGATGAACATTTTCACATAATTTATTCAGAAAATATAAATAACGACAAATAAAGTATATATACTATTAACTGCAACAGGTAATTGTAAAACAACAACAACCCAACATTATGATTTGTACAATTTCAGAATGTGCTTGTTTTATTTTTTAACAAAAAAAAAACTATCTGAAGTTGTCTTTATTTTTAAGTTATCGTGCCGTGACTTTACCAGTTGGGCCCACTTGGGAGTAGATTTTTTTTCCATGTGGCCCACCCATCTAAAATGAGTTTGACACCTCTGTTTTAAAAATCGATTAACCACGATTCAATTTGATTTGAGCTCCACGTAAATATTGAAAATCTCTCAAAAGAGTTACAAAACAGAAATGTACTTTGGACAGCTTAAACTTCCTCCAAAGTCTCAAAGGTGCACTTTTGAAATAAAGAAAATGCAAGTGAAAGTGTAATTGTACACACCATCCATGCCAATTGCATTAAGTTATTGTTTCTTCAACTGCAAAATAATAACAGTAATTATGTAATCTAATTCTCTGGGAGTCTTATTTTGTTAGCGCAGTCCGACAAGGGATAACACACAGTCATTTTTTTGTGAAAACCAGATGCACGCACTTGGTTTTTCTGGCGCACTTGCCACTGATCCATGTGTGGGATTAATATGTAAACAAAAATACCTGCCGTCCTTTCTTCAGCGCTGAGCTCACAGGACTCTCAGCTACTAATATAATCACTAATAATAATAATACCAGTCAGATCTTTATATCGCATGCTGCTGTGGAGTTATTTGCTGATGTAACTCAATTTTCGTAGCTGACATCATGTTGTGAAGTGAATTAGTGAAGTGAATTATATTTATATAGCACTTTTCTCTAGTGACTCAAAGCGCTGTACATAGGGAAACCCATTATCTAAGTTACATTTAAACCAGTGTGGGTGGCACTGGGAGCAGGTGGGTAAAGTGTCTTGCCCAAGGACACAACGGCAGTGACTAGGATGGTGGAAGCGGGGATCAAACCTGGAACCCTCAAGTTGTTGGCACGGCCGCTCTACTAACCAAGCTATACCGCCCCAAATGTTAATTTTCTTTAAATGAGCGCGTCTGCTGGTTACACTTAAGTAGTGCAACACATTTTGCCTTAATTGCTTCATAGCGCGATGAAGCAACATGTCCCCGTCTTGTGTTTTCATGGAATACAGTGCGTGGACATACATGGTTCGCATTAGCATGTCAATCAGCTTTGTGCTTGTTGTAATGACTAGTGACAACGTATAAACGTTTGGTGTTTTTTGTCATTTGCTGCTGTCTAATTCTCTGCAGGCCTTGGTTTCGTTATCAGGCCTTTGAGCTCATTATCAGGCCTTTGAGCTCATTAGGTCTAAGCACTTGTGGCAGAGAAACGGAGTATTTGTGTTGCTCTCGCAAATACAACTGGTCAATTACAGAGGCTTGTGCTTTGTGATAAACAGTCAGCTCTCAGCCACAGCAGCAATAAATTGTAGCAAACAATACCTGTTTATATGTACCACTTTTTGGGATATGTTTTTTTTTAGGTTCTGACATCGTCATCTCCTTTATTCCCCTTATCAAATTTATTTTGGTCCTTGTTTTCCTTTTTATATTGGATTCTTGTTTTACTCCTGGACCATATTTTTTCAGAATGTACCAGGGTTTCCCCCAGATTGCCAACATACCTGAGGCAGTGGGGGGTTGGCATGGTCAACAGGATGTCGTCATATAATTTGCATAGTCTGAGATGATGCATATATATTTAAAAAAAAAAGACTAAACAATGTTGTACATACATTGAAAAACACATCTGTATTATTACTAATGTGCAATAACATGTGAATGTGAGTGTGAATGTTGTCTATCTGTGTTGGCCCTGTGATGAGGTGGCGACTTGTCCAGGGTGTACCCCGCCTTCTGCCCGAATGCAGCTGAGATAGGCTCCAGCACCCCCCGCAACCCCGAACGGGACAAGTTTGCTCTATTTTTTAGTTGTTGCTGCCTATTGTACAGTGTATTTAAAGACTTGTTTACGTTTCTAGAAACTTCTCCAATCTTTTTAGTGACTTTTTCCTTATTAAAAATGACAAGCAACAAATCTAGCATTTTGTTGGTGTTATTGGAGACTGTACTCTCGCTAAAAGCCACCAGTGTCCCTAATATTTGCACATTGCATACAAGCCGTAGAAAAATGGATGGATGGATATTTTGTAACTATATTAAAGTACGTCCACGTCCCAGACATGCTGCCTCCGTTCCAGACAATCCCATGCGTATTGCTCACATCATCACAACATCCGGTTTCGGCAGCACCTTTTTGGTGGTCTTTTTTTGGAAACAGAATTTGCGGTGAATCACTAGTCAATAGTGCACAAATAATAGGCGATATTAACCATTTATACATTATATTACTTTAATTTGTTTTCACGTTAAAAAAACCCTAATTTTTAAGGTGTGACGGCTTTTATTTTGCTGTGGCAGGCTGCCCCGATCAATTAGGGGAAACCCCACATTCTAGCTGCGTCCTGCAAATCTGGCTAATGGCCGCATCCTCAACATATTGTATCATCTTCACTAGCAGCTAATGTGTCTCCACATTGCAAAGCTGTTGGGTTAACTAAAGTCACCTTTCGTTTAGAAATAAACAACATTTCTGTAGAGAATGTCAAGGTGATACTCAGCTGAATCTACTTTTTACTTTTATGGTCAGGAAGAATGGAGTCTTTCCCAGCAGAGGTAAAATATACTCATGGTTTTGACGCTCAAAAATTGAAGCGTCAGTAGCACAAGTGAATGATTAACCGACTTAGAATGTCCTTATCCTCTTGTTTGCCCACACCTGTGTTTTCTCTCACCAATGTTAACCTGCTGCAACCCAACCGTGTCCGCAGATGTCTTGCCACATTGCTTCCCCACGCAACCCCCCCACCCTCTTCCTTCGGCGAAACCCACATGTCACTGTCAGCAGGCTGACTAGCGGGGCATCCAGGCGGGGGACACCAAGCCCTTCACATTCTTCCCAGGGGCACCGAGGCCACCAGTGGAGGCACCACGCTAGGTCAGGTTGGACCATGCCTTATGTTGACTGGTGTCCTGAGGAGAAAGACTGATCAGGAAGGAGAGGCTCGGCTCTGCAGCATGTTAGATCCTGTAGGTTACATTTTTTTTTAATAGTAGCCTCCTGTATGAAGAAGTACTAGTAAGGCCTTTTCTATCCTCCTGGACCAGCTGCGCCATTCAGTGAAGCCACACAGGATGCCCTTTTAGTATTCTTCTGGGCTTGTTAATCAGCACTGCTATTGTGTTTGCAGGCTACCTTTTTATGATTGGAATCAGTAGAATGGAGGAAAAAAATGAATGGGGCTTGAATAACAATTCAGATGACTCCTTGTGGTATTGGACACAAAATAATACATGGCAATTAATGTACTGGCGAGTATTTGGTATTCTGTGCTGGACACTTTTAAACAATAAATGGGATGTCTTTTAGGAATAATGAGGGCTTCTTGCATGTGCAGTATTTTTGTGAATTGGTAGCCCGTTTTACTATGCTCGTAAAAGCATGCAGTTTTTCCCGCTTTTTTTCAATGTTGTTGTTCCGTTAAAATGTCAGATGTAGACATTTCTCTAGTCCTGTTGTATTAAAAGTGCAGTATTTTATGTCACACCAGATACTGGCGCTGACGTCATTGAACTATCTGATCGCGGGTCAGGCGTGTAAAGATTAACACTTGACAATAAAGTTTCCTTTCCTGTTGTGTTTAAGACCCTGTCTACCTTAAGCCGGATAACTTATTAAACAAATAATTATTTAGCCTAAGCCCCATTTCGGCCACACTCAATCATTGTTTAAGATTCCCCTCCTTGGATAGTTTTTTACACGGGTAAGTGCGCCGACTATTTCTTGAATCGCCGGTTCTTAGCTTTGTATGGACTCATCAATCGTTTACAAACTGAGTTCGGAGAGGAAGTGATGCCAGAAAGACCGCGCCCCACACAGAAAGTGACGTCAGAAAGAACGCGCCACAGCCAGCTTCATAATAAAGCGGTTTCGTAACTCGGAGCTAATCACTGGAAATATGGAGACAAGTCATCCAGACATGCACGTGTTTCTCCTTCCGTCTGTAAAGACGCTTGTGGGAATCACACATGAATACCTTAAGAGAAAGCGATTGCAGCTATTTTGTATACAACACTTCTCAGACAGCAAAAAGATAGTGTGCTTTGTATTACCTGGCCGTTGAGGGAAGACTATGGAAAACGGCGAATGCTTTTGGACTGGCAAAGCAGACTATCAGTTATTGTCCGCCATGTATGTCGCGGACTCAACGTCTAGGTCCAGAGTTTATAAAGTCACCAAAAACTAATGGACAATGAAGGTGAAAAGTGAGGAGTGTCCTGACCAGATATCTAGATACCTAGATTGATTAATGTAAAATGTTCTTTATCACATTGTTTTCTTTCACATGTCCTTTAAATATTTTATTAATTTATGATGGCTCAGGTGTGATTCACTACAATAGGGCCCCACAGCACACTGGATTCCAGTTAATTGAAATACCACAGCACTGGATATTGTTCAGATAAGTAAAATGTAAGAACTTGCACACAAAGCAACACTGGAGGTGACTATGATGTGCACATTTTCCGCGCATGCGTACTAAGTCGCGTTGCGCCGGCGGACGGAGGGGGGGAAGGGGATCTTAAACTACCATTGTGTGTGTGTGTGTGTGTGGACAAGGATAAGGCTAGGTGGGATTTACCCTGGATAACCTTGGTGTAGAAGGGGCCTAAAGTGAGTATTGTCAGAGAAGTGTTTGAGACCTTCACACTTGAGGCTGTCTGAAGTTATCGTGCACCGATTTACCACGATTGTGGGATGCTAAAGGTTATGGCAATATCTGGCTTCACTGGGTACTGTGCGGAAGGCAAAGGCGATTACATGCTTCTGTTTTACTACTCTGATGCAACAATATTGTGGGATTTCTGAGTAAAAGAGGCTCGATATAACATTTAAAATGTATTTGTCTTTGGAAATCTAACATATGGTCATTGCTGCCTGTTGGATTGTTTGAATTCCGGATATGCTATAACAACTATTGTGTTGTGGTATTCACTCTTCTGGATTATATGTCCTTGTTTTGGTCACTAGATTCTTAAGCGTATAACCACAGTGCATTTTGTTTAGAGGCTGCATTCACCACAACAAAACACCCCAGCAGTAAAGTCGCTATAGTTAGACTTGCATCAGGCGCATCACTTCCGAACGAGAGAAAAGTGTTGGCGTTTGTTTGTTTGTTGTTTGTTGTCAAGTATGGATTACACTTGCCAAAAGATTTGAACGGCTAAGATAAAAGTCATGACTATTCTAAAAATGGCTGTATTGACATGTGGCCTCTGCCACTCTGTGGCGTAGTTTGAAGTAGAAAGCTGGTGAAGATGAGAATCAGTGAGCTACAAGGCTCCAACCATGTGATTCTGCCACAAAAGTTATTTTAAATAGGAAGTTATGTTCTTGTTTCAAGTGTAGGAATCACATGTTGCACAAAGTCATAGGCTTTTGTTAACTGTTGAGTTATGCTGCTGTCTTACTGACCAAGTACTCAGCATTTTGTCAACACATTGATACAGGTAAATACACACAGAATTGCTGTAGGATATGTGGAAGTGTTGCACCATATGTCACAGACGAATTTTGGTCAATTTGTAAATGTACGACTGCAACGTCATTGAACTCTTTAAGTAATTTATCTTATTAGGGTTGCACGGTACTAACGATATACAATACAATAATATACATTTGACCGAGGATAGAGCTTTTAATACTATCTTCATATCATGATAATGCATACTGATGACAGATTCTAGCTGTGACAGCAACATGTGAAAGATCTTGTCCTCAAAGCAATGTAGCGTCTTCCTTAACGAGCTAGCAGCTACTTTGCCGATAATCCATGTTTTTCAAAAGTTTCATTATCACTGGAGAATGAGAAATAGCTAAACATGCTACATGATACACTGTAGGAGCTACGCTAGAGTTCTTGAATGCCAACGGGGGTGGGCGGATGGATACAAATATTGACAGTAATGGTACCATTTATGGTATCAGCATATTGTTGTACTACAGTTGTTAGATTTATATTCTTTTTTTTGACAGTCATTTTTTGTTCATTTTTGTTGTAGTCCCTGGCTATAAAGGCAACAACAACATGTTTATGTCAGAGCCAATAGTACGTTTTGCTTATGTTTAGTTATTTTGCACAATTTACTTAATTTTGCTCGAACTAAAAAGGGAATAAGGCAATAATTTAAATATTTAATTGATATTGTTAGACCACCATCATGTTTTGTCTCAGAAATATAAGCAGTCAATGATTTTAAAACCAGCTATTAACAGTAAATTAGCAGGTAGATTAATAATAGTTTAGAGAACACGATGCAAATGGAAATTAACGCAATATGTTACTGCATACATCAGCAGCCAAATTAGGAGTTTTTGCAACCTGTTTTGAAATGGTTATATTACAATTTATATGCCAAATAATATATTGTGATATATATCATTATCGCAGGAGGCTGCCATATATATCTCAATATAGATTTTAGGCCATATCGCTCAACCCTTTTTCCTATCTGTGAAGGTACCCTTAGGACATACATGAAAAAAAGTTTGTCAAAGCTAGCGTATACTTTGCTAACAAGACTTTTCAGGCTATTTACTTTCACCAGGGAACACCTTGGCATCCCCTCGGGATAGCTGGAGTAATATTTGCACGATGCGCGAAGGGCTCTGTGGATAATTTGATGCACAAAAAGAAACATTTCAAAGTGCTTTTATTTACCCGTGAAAGTTAGAATTTTGGTTCCTTGGCACTCCATGCACGCACATCCCAAGGCAAAGCAAGTAGATCCTCATTACTTTAAAGATGCAATGAATTTTACACGCAGCTTGTCGCTTAACCAGAGATCCACGGGGATTCCTGGGAATATTACATTTATGCATGCAGGTAGCGCTAATGTTGACTCCTGCAGGCAAACAGTATGCGATAGGCGTCTTATCGGTCGTAAAATATGTTTACATCTCTTCAGGACTGATTCAGGAAATGTACCTTACGGACATGTTTTACGGACATGCAGCTTTTTTTCATAGATGATTTATGGCGGGATTGAAACAAATAAATCTTTCTTGTTGCTTGCAAGCTGATAACCGATAACACCGATCAGCATATTGCCATAATAGAGGTTTCAGATTGAGTAATTGTACCCTTTGGGGATTTATCGGAGCACTCGGGTGCCTGGGAGAAAAATCCTACCCGCAGCAGCAGACTAGCATGACCTAGTATTTCCATACTTCCACCAGTGGTAGTGCACTCTCAGATGCAGACAGAGGCCTTGCAAGGGATTTGGGGAGGGAGGAAGGGGGTGCTTATGCACTGCAAGCACAGCAGTTTTACTTTAGGAACCCTACGGCACAACCTTGTGATCCATTTCTCATTACCTTGTCGCTGTATCCCCCCCCTTGGGTGTTTTGTTATCGTCCCTTAATTTATCAAAGTTTCCTTGCTCTTGCGGCCAAACACCATGACCCCTTTCCCCATCTCCACTAGCTTTACAGCCCCCTCCTAGGAAGCTGCAACGTCCATAATGGAGCCGCTGTAAACCTGACGAGGTTTGTGACGCAAGGTGGTAAAGTTTTCACATACAAACGACAATGTTGTTTAAAGGATGCCTGTTCACACTGACTTGCAAAAATGTTTGAAAATGCATTGTCGGCCCACATGCGAGAACAGGACATTGTTGTGTTGGCTTTGAAGTTCTGACACTAAAAAAAGCACATTGGAGATGGGTGACGACTTAAAGATTCTGCTCAATTGTGCAGAGTTGATTGTTGAAATGTCTGGGAAATAGGGATAGAATTCACTGCACTACTTGGCTGCGGCCAGCAGAGGCGCTGTTGATTCAGTCTCAACTAGTTTGCTGTCAAAAGAAGGTTGCATCGCATGAATTTCCTTCCTTCAGGGAGCTTTAAGACTGACATGGAAAAGGACTTCAGAACCTTAATTCCCTTTATTTTTTTTGACTAATATTCTAAAACAAAACAGTAATTGATCATTAACTTTTCTTATAGCGATAAAGGAAATGTAATCAAGTGAAGTGAAGTGAATTATATTTATATAGCGCTTTTCTCTAGTGACTCAAAGCGCTTTACATAGTGAAACCCAATATCTAAGTTACATTTAAACCAGTGTGGGTGGCACTGGGAGAAGGTGGGTAAAGTGTTGCCCAAGGACACAACGGCAGTGACTAGGATGGCAGAAGTGGGAATCGAACCTGGAACCCTGAAGTTGCTGGCACGGCCACCCTACCAACCGACAGCAACAGCAATCAAATGTCTTATATTTTCAAGACAGGAGTTTTAAGTGATTAGAATGAAATAATAACATTATTGTTTTCTAAAACGATCCATTCGGTAACCTGTTTTAAAATGTTTGTGTTTCCAGGTTCCAAGAGGTTGTTATTGTCAATGTGCTAAGTGAAAGCCTAAACCACACTATTTTTGTTTAGTTTTTATTTGAAAACTGTAATATTTTTTTAGCAGGAGTTGCAGTAATTCTGGGCTGAATTCTTATTAGGACCTACACGAAGCCACTTTTGACTCATATTATCCAACAACAGCGGCAACAACATTTTGGATGGAGAAAAGACCAGTTTTTGAAAGGATTTAAAACTGAAATGTTTTGAACGTCCACATTTTTAGTCTTGTTTAAACACTCAAAAATGCACCATTTCATTAGATATTGATCTATCAATCAATCAATCAAAGTTTACTTGTACAGCCCTTAATCACACATGTCTCAATGTGCTGTACAAGCCACAACAACATCCTGGGCTCAGATCACATCAGGGCAAGAAAAAACTCAACCCAGTGGGGACAACAAGAGATCTTGGAAGGGATCTATAGTAGTATTAGGGCTGGAACGATATGAAAATATTATATCACGATTATTGTGAATAAAATGATCACATTCATCATTATCTGGTATTGTTAAATGTGCTCATAATATTTATAAACACACTGACATTTTTTTAATACATTTTTTTTTTTTTTTAAGTAACTTGAATAAAATGACACGTATAAGGCAGAAGAGAACATTAAATATCGTTCTGGATTCATTTATTTTTTTCCATTTTAATTTGTAAAAATGTATGTTTTTTTTAATTGATAAAGAAAACTTGAGGCTTCACTGTGCTTTTACATCCGGTTTATGTGACGTCACACGAGTTCACTTTCTGTTTTAGACCGCTTTGTCTTTGTACATTAAAAACAACAAAAAACATGTGTCATATGCCTCTAAGTGTGGATTGTTTATTATTTTCTAAGGAAACACAGCTTGTAGGTTTAATGTGCACAATTGAATACCATACATTCTGGACTATAAGCCCCTACTTTTACACTGACAGGGTGATTTATTGTTTGTGCTGTGGCGCCATCTTTTGGACGAATTCGCTCACTGCAGGTGCTGCAGTGACCTTCCATTTATCGGTAGTGTTTTTGTTTTTCAACCAGAGTGCTCTTCAGTCTTCTAGCCGTCAATAGCGTTTCTACTCGTATGGATTCTTTGTTCATCACTCCAAGCAACGTTTGCAAGTTTGACAATATCACTAAAACTGTTTACACTTACTAAACGGTCCCATGTGTGATGTCTGAGTGTTTTCATGCATTGTATGCGCTATCATAATATAATGAAGCTGGCGTCGTTAGCATTAGCTAATATGCTAACACTTTTACGAGTGTCTGTGTTAGTAATATTAACTTACAATGGCATTATTTTTGTTTCAAATTTCTCAGTAAATTCAGCAAAACGTCACTGTGGAGTTATTGAGTCTGTTTAGCTCATTGGAGAGCTAGTTACGCAGCTAGTGGGTCCATGACGATGACATCGGTTTTGTTTGATCAGCCATTTTACTGCCGTGTTACAGACACCGTTTGGAAGCAATTATGGTATCTAAATAAACATTTACAGAATCTTACTGTGTAAATAACTCATGTTGCAACGTATTTATCTGAGGCTTATAGTCCGGTGCGGCTAATATATGGACTTTTTTTTTTCTTCAAAAGTTTTGTGAGTGCGTCTTATATGCCGGTGCGCTCTATCGTCCGGAAAATAGGGTATATTACTTGCTCAGACGGTAATTTGTGAATACAAGTTTAGCTAGTAGTATGTCGTTTCTTAGTATGAAAACAGGATGTTAATGTGTCTTATATTCATGCGAACTACCCCTAGTCAGTCGGGGATTTAATCAAAGTGCAGCTATCATTCACGTTTTCTTTGATAATATAAATTCAAAATGGTAATACTAACCGACGGAAGTTTTACCATGGTTATTATTAATGCTGTTATTCATTACATCGCGAGGCAGTATTAAAAATATGCTTTTGGATTAGATCAAGAGGACAGTCAGTGGTTCCTAGAGTGCCATAGTGTCAGGCCGCCACAAATAAATGAAAGTATGGGACACACCTACTGGTTTATGTCCATGTCGTTCTTGTGTGGAAATATTAATGTTGATGCATAGCCCTTTGTGTCGTATTGTTTTGACATTACAGTAAATAGATGGAAACAAAAACCTGCCTCTTCACTACAGAAGTTTGATGTATAGTTTATAAAAGTACACTGTGATATTCATTTTAAAAACTGACAACCAGCCTAAAGGACACTGTTTTCGTCTATTTCCTGTGTCGTGTAAACTGCACCTGAATGTTTACGTGCCTGTCTGTCCCAATTACCAACACTGGATGATACAAGTGGTGTGGCTGCCAACACAAGTCCATGAAGTTGGCGTGTGAATGCAGACGGAAGCACTCTGCTTACCACCCACTCTCTCCACATCCTGACAAAGGAAAGCTACTCACTGGGTCAGCCCGTGCCCGGCACTTGTGAGGATAACCCCGCATGCGATCCTTTCATTCCTACCCCCGTCTCTCCTTCTGGCCTGCCCTCCTTTCCCCTCCCTTTTCCGCTCGGTGTTTGGAGGAGGATTGCATAAGAGCTGAATTTCTCCCCGGCAAGCCAGGGAGTTTAATTGAAAGTCAGATTGCAAGTGGGGAAGTGAAACTTTCTGTTCCAGTCGTCTGTTCTGTGAAAGCCTGGAAGTGTGCTAAGGGAAGGAGGGACGCTTTCTATAGGGGACATAAATGGGTCACGTTCTGGGACGTCTAAAGACTAATCAAATAAATACAAATCATACACTTTTTCTAAACTATTGGGTACAATGTGTTTATTTCCAGTGAAAAGGAAGTTAGTAAGGCTATAAATCACAACTAAACGAATTATCTTTATTGTTTTCCAATGTTTTGTGTGCATCTCCTCCTCAGAACCAGCATGCTTTGCAGTGCAATTTTGTTTTTGGTCTATTTCTTTTATCAGAGTTTGACATTTCAGAAACAACTACCTAGGACTGTCTTCAAATTGTCGAAGATTGGACGATTCGATTCGGATGGGTCTGATTCAACCTTATGTCAACTAGGGCTGGGCGATATGGACGAAAAAGTATATCTCGATATATTTTTACTTAAACTCGATATTCGATATATATCTCTCAATATATTTTCCGGTGAAAGTATACATATAAAGATTTTCATTTTTTAGTGAGATTCACTGAAATTGAAGTGAATGACAACTGTACTGTGAACAGTCAGTGGCACTTTTATTAACCCAGTTAGTCCAGATGGGTATTAACAGCACAGATAACAAACTGTTTAAGTAGCACATAATTACATAACATAAATAAAATAGACAAATATTCTTTCTACGTAAAATAAATACCATAACATAGCTGTGCAAATAATATGCAATTTATCGAACTCAGATAAAAAAATAATTTGCAAGCAGACACTTTTTAATTCCTAGTCGACAATGTAATGGACTGTCACACACGTACGGTTCTGGTCAGCGCCAAGTCAGTGACTTGACTTAATTGTGCGGCTATGATCTTCCTCACTTCGGCATACATTTTTAGCAGCATTTCTCGTGCAAAATATGGCAAACTTGAGAACAGTTTTGATTTGGGCTTACACGGTAACAACTCAAATGAATGTTTTATCCACACGCATGCATTTGTCCAAATGGGGCCAATTAGATGCATTGTGGGTTTCTTGGACGTCGTCTACATCGCTAAAAGAAAAATCAAAAGAAGATAATCCCTCTGCCATATTCTACTAGTTCTTTTAATGTATAAATCGCCTGCTTGGATATTCCCTCGTTCTCTTCTACGACTCTTCTCATCGTCATTCGAGATGTCTGTTGTGATTTCCCTTCCTGGTTCCGTGACCCGCCCTATCCTGCCTCTGATTGGCCTGTTCCTAATGTTTTGCCCTAATCCCAACCAACGTGACTGATCATTGTAAACAACCAACCAATCATGGATGGTCTTATATGTGCAAGCACGTCTTGGAAGGAGGAACGGGAGGGGTTTAGTAGCCCATGAGAGGAAGTGGGGAGCGAGAGACAATCAAGCAACACAACAAATAAGCGGTGTTGGGTCATTTTAATGTGAAATAAATGATATCGATATTACAATATTTTCTTAATTAATAACATCTTGTTTAAAAATATCGATATATTTTACAAACTCAATATATCGCCCGGCCCTAATGTCAACCTTAATCGAATCATGGGCCATTAAACCCCGCCGCCCGCTCTGTGAGATGGAGGCAAGTAGAGTACCTGCTGAGGCCACCCTGCGCACAGGTGTGTTGGCAGGTTTAATTGATTGCGTTAGTATTTTCCAAAAGATTTCACTCATAACTGCTTCCAGTTTCAGCTGTCACTTTCAGCCTTCCTCAGAGCAGTCGCTGCTTTCTGGTGTGATGTGTCTAACAACATGGCTTATTATATTAAATCTATTTGGACTCAAGAATATTTTACTAATAGTGTTGGGAGGATGTTTCTACGCCGAGGACTGTAGCTCCCTTCTCGCAAATGTAGTTATCCTTCAGCAATTTCAAATAGGGAAACTTTGTTGAAGCTTTTACCTTCTCTAGTTAGTCAAGTTTCATGTGTTCTCGGCGCTACGCCAAAGCCGAAGACCTCACAAATTTTGATTTAAGAATTTGTGTAAGATATCTTCGTTTTTACTCAGGAAGATTAGCCGAATAAGTGAGGGAGCACATCCATGTGTCGTTACAGTCAGTATTAGGGTTTTCCCAATATCAATATTTTGGTACCGGTACAAAAATGCATTTTTGATAGTTTTCAAAATAAATTGGACCACAAATAAATGTCATTATTGGTGTAATTTTAACAGAACATCTCATGATACATGAAACATAGGTTTGTTATTGCAATCAACAATGTTGTCATTAAATAACATAGTGAACATACTGGACAACTTCTCTTTTAGTAGTAATCGTTCGTAGTATCGATATTTGTTTTGATCCACCCATTTGTTTACATTATGGAGTGCCTGTTCGCAGTTAGCTATTGTATTTACCTACGGTGTGTAGTAAAGCATGTTTAGCAATATATTATCCTGAATGGATGATATTTGTAAGAAACATACTTTATTTGTCGCCATGGAGGCGAGGATTAGTGACTTACAAGTAGCTAAAACACTGTGGCTGGACTTTAGCAGGGTGGCGCTTCAGTGTTTATAGCTTCACCTTTATCGTTTAGTTTTCAAACTAAACAAAATCAATACAGTACTATCTATCTATGTCCATTCTCCCTCTTCTGTCTTCACACAATTTCTGCGTGCAAGTGCGTTGTGCGTGTGTTAACTAACATGCGCCTCTTTAGCCTCATATTACCAGCAAGGCCATGGCGCACCATCATGTCAATTGTAAAAAAACAAACAAACATTATTTATTAAGGCATTGAAGTTCATTTTTTTATTCATAATTATCGCAGTACTTTATTACTACTGACCTGTATATACCATAACACCCGGAACACAGATTACACTTTTATTTTGAGTACACCCAAATTTGGTATTTACTTTACCTGCTCAGTGGCCTTGTGGTTAGAGTGTGGTCATGAATTCAAACCCCGGCAGGGTCATACTAAAGACTATAAAAATGGTCCCCATTACCTCCCTGCTTGGCACTCAGCATCAAGGGTTGGAATTTGGGGTTAAATCACCAAAATGATTCCCAAGCGCGGTCACTGCTGCTGCTCACTGCTTCCCTCACCTCCCAGGGGGTGGAACAAGGTGATGGGTCAAATGCAGAGGGTAATTTCACCACACCTAGAGTGTGTGTGACTGTCAGTGGTGCTTTAACTTTAATTTAAGATTAAAACATGGGCCAACATTTTTGTTCTTGAACTTAAAAAGTTATCCTTAGAGTCTATACAGCCTCCTTAAAGGCCTACTGAAAGCCACTACTACCGACCACGCAGTCTGATAGTTTATATATCAATGATGAAATCTTAACATTGCAACACATGCCAATACGGCCGAGTTAACTTATAAAGTGACATTTTAAAATTCCCGGGAAATATCCGGTATGATGACGTATGCGCGTGACGAAGTCCGAGTAACGGAAGTTATGGTACCCCGTAGAATCCTATACAAAAAGCTCTGTTTTCATTTCATAATTCCACAGTATTCTGGACATCTTTTGCAATTTTTTTAATGAACAATGAAGGCTGCAAAGAAGACAGTTGTAGGTGGGATCAGTGTATTAGCAGCGGACTACAGCAACACAACCAGGAGGACTTTGTTGGAGCGCTAGCCGCGCTAGCCGCCGACTTCACCTTGACTTCCTACGTCTCCGGGCCGCCAAACGCATCGGGTGAAGTCCTTCGTCCTTCTGCCGATCGCTGGAACGCAGGTGAGCACGGGTGTTGATGAGCAAATGAGGGCTGGCTGGAGTAGGTGGAGAGCTAATGTTTTTAGCATAGCTCTGTGCAGTCCGGTTGCTAAGTTAGCTTCAATGGCGTCGTTAGCACAGCATTGTTAACCTTCGCCAGCCTGGAAAGCATTAACCGTGTATTTACATGTCCACGGTTTAATAGTATTGTTGATTTTCTATCTATACTTCCAGTCAGGGGTTTATTTCTTTTGTTTCTATATGCAGTTAAAGCAAGATGCTATCACGTTAGCTCGTAGCTAAAGCATTTCGCCGATGTATTGTCGTGGAGATAAAAGGCACTGAATGTCCATTTCGCGTTCTCGACTCTCATTTTCAAGAGGATATAGTATCCGAGGTGGTTTAAAATACAAATCTGTGATCTACAATAGAAAAAGGAGAGTGTGGAATCCAATGAGCCAGCTTGTACCTAAGTTACGGTCAGAGCGAAAAAAGATACGTCCATCGCTGCCTCTCAAGTCCTTCACTGTAACGTTCCTCATCTACGAATCTTTCATCCTCGCTCAAATTAATGGGGTAATCATCACTTTCTCGGTCCGAATCTCTCGCTCCATTGTAAACAACGGGGAATTGTGAGGAATCCTAGGTCCTGTGACGTCACGCTACTTCCGGTACAGGCAAGGCTTTTTTTTATCAGCGAGCAAAAGTTGCGAACTTTATCGTCGATTTTCTCTACTAAATCCTTTCAGCAAAAATATGGCAATATCGCGAAATGATCAAGTATGACACATAGAATGGATCTGCTATTCCCGTTTAAATTAAAAAAAATCATTTCAGTAGGCCTTTAATACCACCTGCCAAATATGGCAGTCGACCCTACGATTTTACACCTGCTGAGCTGTAGTATTAAAGTCGTAACAGCTTGCGTATGAAGTAATCTGCAATGCTGACACTCCCTTCTCCATCTTCAAAGCAACCGTTACTGTCTTTTGGGTATTTTACATATCACCCCTGAGGTGAATATGCATCTTATCTGACTGTGGGATGTAGGGTCGCTGTATGAAATGACGCACGGTTGCGACAATATTCCGCCTTGCTTGGGTGATGTTAGAAAAGACGCAAGTGATATCTGTGTGAAAAAAAGCCTATGTCCTTCAAAAAATTAGAATTCATTGTTAAAGTTAAAGTACCAATGATTGTCACACACACACTAGGTGTGGTGAAATTTGTCCTCTGCATTTGACCCATCCCCTTGTTCACCCCCTGGGAGGTGAGGGGAGCAGTGGGCAGCAGCGGTGCCGTGGCCGGGAATCATTTTTGGTGATTTAACCCCCAAATCCAACCCTTGATGCTGAGTGCCAAGCAGGGAGGTAATGGGTCCCATTTTTATAGTATTTGGTATGACTCGGCCGGGGTTTGAACTCACAACCTACCGATCTCAGGGCGGACACTCTAACCACTAGGCCACTGAGCAGTTAACCGCCATGGATTTCTTGCTTTTTAGATAATAAATTCATCTGAAATCTAACTTGAGATGTGAATTCTTAAGTTTATGTGCACTCTGACCATGACTTCTGGTGAATGTTGCTGCTCTAATAATAATTATGACAAAGCTGCAGGAGTATAAGATGTTATAGCTACTCTAAACTCACCTTAGTGCTCCATGCCTGCACTTCCTCTTGCATCTGTGTCTAGTAGCTAACTACTTGGCAATGTACCCAGCAGCTTTAAGTGTGTAAACGTGAAATAAGGTCACGCTGACAAAGGCCACGTAGGATTGCTTACAGCACAAACAAGAACAGCAAGCCAGTGTGTATATCGCCAACGTGTTAGTCTACGTTTCTAATGGCGCGCTTCAGAGTCATTATTGAACCCTGTCACTCTGATCCCTGGCAAACATGTCATGTTTACCGATGGGATTGTTTGTCCGCTACCGAGGCGGCGGGCCCGCTCAATGTACACTATCTGACACTATGTAAACACAGTGTCGTCTTTTTGGGCTGATTATTAATTCCACATAAAATGAAGGCAAGGGAAGGTTAAAAGAGGTGCAAAGTCAAACTGCTGCTTTGCCTATTAATTGTGTTTTGATCGGTAGTTGATGCATAATTAAAACCGGTATTAGGTGAACGGCGGAAAGTGAGGGTTCAGATAAGCAAGGAGCGAGGCCAAGAATAATGTATGGCTTCAACACAAGATACTTTCAAAGATATGCAAACATGTATGTTTAAAACCGCTTTTAAAAAGACAGTGAACATATCAAGGTGCCTTATCTTTTAATGCCCCAAGTGCTATTAATGTTGCTCTTATTCCATTATTAGACTCTTCTGGCACACTGAATTGCACTTAACAAACACTTTTCTGTTGGTGCTCTCACTGGGACATGGATTTAAAAATCATATAAATAAACAATAAGACCTGAAGGTGTTTTAAAGAAAGCACAAGATTAGTATGTGTATTCTCAGTAGAAGCATTCCCAATTGACGCCAGTCCACTTATTAATTATAGGTTGTGTTTTGATGCAGTTGTTGCAAAAATTAGTGCATTGCGTGACTGCAGTCAGCAGGGGCGCTGTTGACTCAGTCTCAAAATACTATCTCTAATCAATAATATATGTGACTTGTATAGTGATTTTCAGAAAACACATGTGGGATCGACATTATATCATAAATATTTGTTTGCATATAATGTTTAATTGTTATAAAAAACACAAACTAGCATGTCGTTGCGAAATGTCCTTGCATACGTAAATAACGGTGAAAATTGTTTGAATATTGTTAAAATTTGTGAGAAAAAAAATTAGTTACACTTTCTTAGTACAGTCAAATTAATACAGAAAAATAATAATAAAATGATTTAATATAATATAACAATTATAACAAATAGGATTTACGATATATACAATATTAATAAAATAAAAACATTCACACTCAAATGTGTATATACGATTACTACTACTTATTTATTTCTGCGTTTATCATGAAAAACGAGCATGTTTACAAAATAAATTGTGAAATATTGTTTTATACATTAAAAACACTGCATGTTGTAGAATATTTTGTTAATTTTTCTCGTTGATCAAGGGAATTCCAATCTCTAGTTGCCACCTTTCACTATTGTGAATGAAAAAACATACCAGATTGTGCTGCTTGGTGGAAACGTATGCATTGATTCGCTGACGTCGTTTATAAAAATCGATAATAAAATGTGTTGTTAAATTAAATAATTTGTCAATAATAGTCTGAAATGTCATGACTTGTTTTTTCTTATGGAAAAGAACATGCATGAGTATAATGAGCAGCACAGTTCATTAATAAATATTTCTGAATGAAGTAGTCATTATTTATTGTCTGTATTGTTAGTTAGCACATGCCTAAAAATCTTAAGTTGAATTTAGAAGCCAATGTCTAAATTAGAGCTACTAAATAGATGCACACTTCATAAACCGATGATCCGACCAATAGTTACGATAGTCAATGATTAGTAGACTATCAAAATAGTCGATGGTTACAACCCTAATTGGCAATTTCATCTTCAACGGCTCACAGCAAACACTTTAATTGCACCTTCCAGTGATTTAACGGTCATTTTCACTACTGCTTTTGTACACTCATCTCAGGTAGAGTTACTCTGCAGTCTGCGCCCATACAATTAAACCTCGACACTAAAACCCATTCACGAAAGCCGCATTTAATTAAATTGAACTCAGTTTTGCAATGAAATAATTGCGTAGGACACAGTGGAAGCTTTGAATGATTTTTCCCTCACTCTCTTCAGCTTGGATCGACGCATGGTCTCTGATCACAGTTTAAATCTAACAGCGCTACGAGGAATTAATGGAATTAGCATCATTACGGCAAGAGCAGGTGCGCTTTAGGCGAGTGTCTGTCCCCGTTTCGGCCACGTGACGCCGAGCTGTGTTTAAGTGACAGGAAAATGAGAGCCGTGATGACTGCTGGAGCTTAAAATGGGATATATTGAGAATAAAGCCCATCTGTGTGCTGCCATTAAGTGTGCTATCAAGTTGAAAATCCTAATGTTTAATTAAGCTTTTTTTTCCACAACAAAAGGACGCCACAGGTGCTCGCTTCTAAAAGTGTTCTACTTTTCCCTGGAAGAAAAGCCTTGGATTTATGTGAATGTGCATGGAATTCTATTGGCGTAAAGGGTGATTTTTTATAGGTCCTTAAATGATATCGGGAATTAATTTAATTTCAATCACTTGTCGCTCATTCTGACCGTTAGCAAATAGAGTGGCGAGCAGCAGCATGTACATTGGCGTGCTATCAAGTGTCATCAGTGTGTAAAAAACGACAGAAAAACCTCAGACCAGCTGCCCGTTGCTCATTACTGCAGTCAACACAGACACACACACACATACATATACACATACACACCAACTGACAGTTTCTACTATAGCTTTTGTTGCTTATGGGGACATTGACTTGGCTTTTGAAAGCACTCAATTAGTTCTAACTCGGAGGGGAAATCTGTATGGAACTTCATGGACGTGTCATTATGACATGTCTGGAGATTGTGAGCGTGACAATGAAGCATTAGCGTGAGCATCAGCACAGTCATTTGCGTGATAGGGTTGCGTTAGTCTGTAGCGTTTGTCCATCTGTGGAGTGTGACACGTGAACAAAGAACCAGCTTAATTATTGTATGTGTTAGAGCAATGATGTGACAATACTTTCAGTATGTACAGTTGTAGTTAGAATTGCACATACATTACACTCATCATTGGCATGGCTGTCACTCTACTTTATTTCAATTCTACTTATTCATTTTTCTGATTGTAATTATTTTATGCTACTAGAACTGCAGTCAATCATGATCACAAATAGAGATTGGCCTTATCCTTTGGTCTTCAGGCATGAATCTGTATTTTTACACATTCATTTTTGCGTCAAAATAGCACTACTGCATTTTTTAAATGAAATATCAACAAAAATCTGATCTAAACACATTTTGTTGAGCAGTTGCCTTAGGTACTCAGGTACTACCTGCTCAGTGGCCTAGTGATTAGAGTGTTGCCCTGAGATCTGTAGGTCGTGAGTTCAAACCCTGGTCGAGTTATACCAAAGACTATGGCACTCAGCATCAAGGGTTGGAATTGGGGGTTTAATCTCCAAAACATGATGGTGATGGGTCACATGCAGAGGATAATCTCACCACACCTAGTGTGTGTGTAACAATCATTGGTACTTTAACTTTAACTTTAACTTACTCGCTGTTTTTCCTGCTTAAACGCCGCACGGAGTTGCAAGACGGGGAGACGATCAGGTCAGATCAGTTAGCGAACCATCTAACTAGTTTACTTGTTGTCACCTCCGTTTTCTCTGCGAGCAACAAAGTTGACGGCTTTCTACTTTGCTACTAATCATATTTGGATGATTACAATCTGAACACAGTTGGGTCCGAACCAGTTGTAGTTCTAGAATTCGTATTTGTAGCCAGCGTGAATGTATACTTTTCACTTGACGGATGTAAACAGAGGTCACAACACTGAAAGCATATTACTGGAGGAGGCATGGCTACAGGATAGAGTTGCCAAACGAGAAACGTTCTTTGCATGAATGCTATAAAAAACCCAAAAAGTATGTGGTACATTAAATGGGACATTTAAGTGTCAAAAAGACAGCCAAAAGATGTTGGTACATGAGAATATATCTAAAGATAAAATATAGTGGGTGGTATGGCGTAGTGGGTAGAGCGGCCGTGCCAGAAACTTGAGGGTTGCAGGTTCGCTCCCCGCCTCTTGGCATCCAAATCGCTGCCGTTGTGTCTTTGGGCAGGACACTTCACCCTTGCCTCTGGTGCCGCTCACACTGGTGAATGAATGATGAATGAATGAGGTCGGAGGGGTAATCTGGCAGCCTCGCTTCAAATGTAGCTTACCACCACCAGGTGTGAATGAATGATGGGTTTCCACTTCTCTGTGAGCGCTTTGAGTATCTAATAATAGAAAAGCGCGATATAAAATCTAATCCATTATTATTATTATTAGTGTAGAAATGCACCCAATTGCTTGTATTCAGACACGTGACTTCTTCCTGGAGTGGAAATAAAGCGGTGGTCAACCAAACCGAGATGGCTGTTGTGCAGCAAGCAGTGTGCGAACTACAGTATTATGAGTACGCAAGGGGCTATCAAGGATTATCTGACGGTGGAGTTCCCAGAAATATTGAACTATCGTGTGCTCCAACGTCATGCTGCATGACAAAACAGATTAAAACTTGGAAAAGCATGGAGGTCTACAACTTCTTTGTGTGTGGCTGGGTCAAAGAAAGTGGTATCAAGACTCTCCCGGATAAAGCATGCATTGTCTTTGCCCGGGTAAGGTTTGCATTTCATGTTTCAACTTTGCGTCTTGCGTCCATGTAAACAAACTAGCACCCAACAGCTGACACCGTTACTTCATATCCATTTAACAAACTAACAATAACTGAATTTTTTTTTTCTTGTTATATGTACAAAATAAACAAGAGGAGAGATGTAGAAGTACCTTTCCTGACAAAGTATCATTGACTCGGATTTTCTGGTTTCTGTTTGTTAAAAATTAAGACACAAATAATATAAAGATAATACTTCAATGGGAAATGCTAAACGTAGTATATTAAAAATATATCAAACTAACGTTTAACAAAGTGGTCATTGCAAAGTTGTGCGTTCTTCAACTCTGAGTGTGTGCCACTTTTGTCGTCCCCTTTCGTAAAATCTTGCACTCCTTTGCCCTTTTTAATTACCTCTCGAGGAACTCAAAAGAAACGTTTATCCTTTTCGTGATTTGAACGGATCGTACAGCCAAAAACAACGCAAGCATAGGGCATTTTTATTTTAGGGCTAAATGGCGCCGAGTACCCATTGAGAACAGACACTGCTTGCCCACAACACATATTCAATGAGCCGGACCAAGCAATTGTAGAAAATGTGGACTTGATTTTCAATGTTTTCTTTGAGTTTGCGTGGCAGCATTTCATGCTGATAGAAATGTTCCTCTTTTTTTCCCTCAGTGTTCCTTTTTTTTCCCTCAAAAGGTGCTCATATCCCTCTTTTCTGTTTAAAAAAAAAATACATTTAAAAAAATGTAATGACGTCATTGTCGAACTTCCAAGGTTGGCCATTGGTGCATTTACATGTCATCATAACTAAGGCTGCAGCTAACGATTATTTTTCTATCGATTAATCTATAGATTATTTTTTCGATTAATCGGTTAATCTATAGATTATTTTTTTCGATTAATCTATAGATTATTTTTCCTTTTACCGATTATTTTTTTATTCAAAATGGAGATGAAAAAATAAATGTAGGCCCGTTTTTTCAAAAGGCATGGCTTTTATTTACAAGAAAAAAGAAGTATGGCCACTCAGTCAACATTGACAACAACATGACAAAATATTCTGTAACAATGTAAACATTTAAAACTTTTAACATTTAACAAAATTAAAAGTAGCTTATTTGCTTTTTAATGTGCAAATATGAAAGTCAACTACCAGTGCAAATCTTAATATTCTGCAATAGTATAAGCATTTCAAAAGTAAAAGTATTGCTTATTTTGCTTTAAAATGTGCAAAAATAAAGATAAACATCCAATACAAAAAAGTGCAAAACGAAATATTCTGTAACAACAGTGTAAACATTTCAACAAAAGTGAAAGTATTGCTTATTTGCTAAAATGTGCAAAAATAAAGATAAACATCCAATACAAAAAAGTGCCAATCTAAATATTCTGGAGCACTGTAAACATTAAGTATTGCTTTTAAAATGTGCAAAATAAACATCCAGTCCAACACAGTACACAATAACCAATTCTACTCATTCCAGTGAGTGACTAACAGTTGTAATGAAGAAATTTTAGCATGTGTACATGCTCTGGTTCTTTTCATGTTTACAATATTCCCAGCAGCTGAAAATAGGCGCTCAGAAGGGGTCGATGTGGCTGGAACTGAGAGGTAATTAGCCTTCACCTCAAACCAGGACTGCGAGTGAGCTGAGCTGCAGTTTAAGTTTCTAGAAGGTCAACGGGCTCATAGTGATGTTACTAGTAGTTGACTGGGAGGTGTTTATTATCATTTGGGGAGAGTCCGCTGCCTGATGCTCACCTGCTAAACACCTATCTGCTCCACGCTGAAGCGCTGACTACATGCGCTCTGAATGCGCACTGCTGATTGGCTGACAATGCTTTGTGTGTAACCAATCAGATGGTTGTGTGGGTGGGACAATGCTGCGTGCTGAGACAGAGGCAGTAGGAGCAAAGCAGCTTGTTAAGACTTTAGCTTTAGCTTAGAAACTCGTTGGGTACACCCCCGTACCGAACCGAAAGCCCCGTACCGAAACGGTTCAATACAAAACACGTACCGTTACACTCCTAGCAGATACAAATGACACATTCATGTTTTTGTGTAATGATGACAACGTATGCTCGCGCGGACGATTGACTAGTTGATGGTTTTCTTTTCAAATGTTCGTTCATAGCCGTTGTGCTGCTATGATAGGCCATTTCCGCTCGACACAGTGTGCATACAACAACATTATTAGGCCGTTTATTTAAATACTCCCACACTTTTGACCACTTTTGGCATGCTTTTTCCCCCTCGCTCGCACCGCTCGCATCGTCTGCTTTGATCGTCTGCATTGCGCTTCGCCATGACGGTAGTGTGACGTAAATATGCGACGCGTCGACGCACAAAAACGGCGTCAACGTATTTACGTAACCGATGACGTCGACTATGTCGACGCGTCGTTTCAGCCTTAATCATAACAGTCTGTTCAAGAGAGGAATAACTATGTGTGGGCCATAGAGTTAGTCAAAACAAAAATATGTTTAGAAGTACAAACTTTCTTCTGCCGCATCTTTTACAAGTGTTTTTTTTTTTTATGAGGGAAAGGCCCAGAGCAGCACCCACAGCTCATTGAGGAGAGCGCTACATGCTTTCGCATCAGTCACTAAAAAGACTCTTCACTAAATTTGTGATATGCTAAATTGGCAACGCTGATCCGCTTTGCCCCTTCTTCTTATTCTCTATCAGACCAGGTGTGTATGATGTGCGTTAAGAAACAGAGTTACAATGCATACCACCACCTGTTGTATGGAGTTGTAACACCAAGCTTTATTCACAGCCCCATTGTGAAGTGAAGTGAATTCTATTTATATAGCGCTTTTCTCTAGTGACTCGAAACGCTTTACATAGTGAAACCTAATATCTAAGTTACATTTAAACCAGTGTGGGAGGCACTGGGAGCAGGTGGATAAAGTGTCTTGCCCAAGGACACAACGGCAGTGACTAGGATGGCGGAAGCGGGAGTCGAACCTGGAACCCTCAAGTTGCTGGCACGGCCACTCTACCAACCGAGCTATGCCGCCCCACGTAATGCGTTTATGAGCGAAAACCCAATGTAACTGTGGCAAATTTGTAGTTATTTGTTAAAACAGTTGAGATTTTGATGCGTGAAGTTATTTATTCCAATTGTTATTCACCATGAGCATTTGACGAACTGAATATTTTGAGCTCCCGTTTCTGTTGCTAGTGTTGTTTCAACGAGCAGAGGAGTTTCCATCGATAATGTCATTTTGATCCGTCTTTAGACCGCAAACAATTTGAGACTAAGTCAACATTGCCAAATAGTGCACGCCATTTTACCCCAATTGCAATTAATCCAACAGTAAATTTCACACAACTGATTGGATGCTCATCAAACTAATCAATAACAACTAAGAGTCTATAGAATCAAACCTTAAGGAGTTCTGGATTCCGACTATACACATTTCATTCCTGCTGCTCTTCATATCAGTTTGTTGACAATGGAAGTTGGACGTGACTGTCGTCCCAATCAGACACAAGTCATTTCTGTCCTGCTGCCAGCCATCATCATCAACAAGCACTACTGGCTAAAGTACTTCCACAGATGGCGCCGTGAAACACTCCACCACCACCACCGCCACCTTTTGTTGTTCCTGTTTATTCAGCACTGCTCATCCGTATGTAATGAAATAGCTTCATTACAGCAATTTACTCCCCCTACCACCTCGTTCGGTATTCCAGCAGCGTGTGCAGATGCTGGAGCTGCTGCAGGGTTAAGTGCTGAGACAACGCAGAAGAAGTGAGCCGTTCGGATGACGCCGCAACTTTCTTAATGGGTTTGGCATATTCGGACACATTGTCTTGATGTTGTTGATGAGCCGCCTTGACCTTGCTTGGGCACATACACTCTGTGTTTCAGTTGTTTGAGCATGGTAGATTATATCTTCGACTTCTTGTCAGTTTATTTTCAACTACGCCCATAGAAAATGATTCGTGCATTCCGGAAAGATGTCTGTTCAGATGAGAGGACATGCTGAGAGGGCTGGAAAGAGGAAGGATGACCATATTAGGTAGTTGTTGGCAGCAGCAACAGACATTAATTAAGAGTCAATAACTGGAAAATTGATTGTTGATTTAATGGTGTTTGAAGCAATTCACTGCAAATTATGTGCTGTACTCGTGTGCAACCAGCAGAGGCGCTGCTGATTCAGCCTCAACTAGTTTGTACCACATGACACTAGGGTTGTACGGTATACCGGTATTAGTATAGTACCGCAATACCAATGAATCATTTTCGGTACTATACCGCCTCTAAAAAGTACCGGTCCGCCACCACGCCATCGGTGGATCTACACCCAACATCCACTGGAATGATACCAAGTACAGTAGCGTATCTAGTCGACACTACTATGATTACGTCAATATTTTTTGGCATCACATCTTCTTTGGTTTTTTTTTTAAATTTATGTTTATAAACTCAGGAAATATGAGGACTTTGAATATGACCAATGTATGATCCTGTAACTACTTAGTATCAAATTGGTCCCCAAATTCGTGGTATCATCCCAAACTAATGTAAAGTATTAAACAACAGTAGAATAAGTGATTATTACATTTTAACAGAAGTGTAGATAGAACTAGGGATGTCCCGATCCGATATTTGGATCGGATCGGCCGCCGATATTTGCCAAAAAATGCGTATCGGCAAGGCATAGGAAAATGCCGATCCAGATCCAGTTTTAAAAAAAAATCCGTGTTTTCCAACGCACCGATTTAAATAATACATTCCACTTTTCTGCTGCTCCCTAATTTCCGTTCCGCATTTTCCAGCACACCTTTAACACAGTCGAGTATACGTTCTCACGCAGTTGCTTTCAGCTGCTGGCATTACACGACAGGCTCTTCCCACTCCTTCTTGTGTCTGCTTCTCACAGACAGCAAGCGCACATTCTTACATACGTCACATACTGTCACGTCATACGTCACATATGTATACGCACTCTCCCAGCAGAGAGGTAGCAGCATGGCTAACGTTACCTGTGATGCTTGCGTAGCCGTGTGAGCGGTAATAATGAAGGAAGAATTAATTAATTCCCAAGAAAAACAGCAGGGGGTCCATTGTCTGGCGGTGGTTTGGCTTCAAGTGGGAATATGTCGAACAGACAACCGTAATTTGTCAAGTGTGGGGTAAAAGCGTTGCTATAAAAAGTAGCATTACTGCTAATATGTAGCATCATTTGAAAAGTCCCCTGCTAGAAAATGAAGAGTGTTTGAAACTCTGCACGTCAACATCTCCATTGTGTATTATTCAAACTCACCTAATTCAGCTGGCTAGTTGTTATCAAGAGTACTAAAACCCTTTTCAACATGAATCTGACAACTAAGTGGGCTAAATAACTTTACACTTTTATACATGCTCGGATAAGGCCAGTATCGGTATCGGATCGGAAGTGCAAAAACCTGGATCGGGACATCCCTAGATAGAACATGCTAAGAAAGTAAGCAGATATTAAAGGTAAATGAACAAGTATATTAATAATAATTTTTCTACCACTTGTCCTTAATAATTTTGGCAAAATAATAGACTGGAAAATGACACAATATGTTACTGCATATGTCAGCAGCTAAATTAGGAGCCTTGGTTTGCTTACTTATTACTAAAAGACAAGTTGTCTTGTATGTTCACTATTTTATTTAAGGACAAACTTGCAATAAGAAACATATGTTTAATGTACCGTAAGATGGTTTGTTAAAATAAAGCCAATAATGAAATTTTTTTGTAATGCCCTTTATTTAGAAAAGTACCGAAAAGCATTGAAATCATTTAGGTACCGGTACCAAAATATTGGTATTGGGACAACACTACATGGCACTCAAATGGTCTGCTCAATACAACACTGGCACAGAGTTCATAACATTCAGTGAGGTTCTCCTTTCAAATGAATTGTATTTATTAAGGATGTGAATTTCACAATTAAATTCAATTCCGATTCTTGGGGTGACAATTAGATTCAGAATGGATTCAACGTAATTCTCATTTCAAACAGTTTATTGCAATATATTATTTTGAATTTAAATAAAAAATAAAGCCAATCAAAACAGGTTAAAGGTTACTTAAGCTCCTCCTAGCTGATGACGTATAAGCACATAATATGGCCTAAAAACGTCCTTTAAAAATTGATTCTTGAAAATGATCGATCAATTTCAAATCGCAATAAATAAGAATCGCGATTTGGATCTTGATAAATTTTTTCAGGTGTTTTTGAGAGACGTGCTCCCCTCTGGAATTGATGCACCCCCTGCATCTGAATAAAAGGAATGCGGAAATTTAAATGCACATTAAAACACGCATCAAGTGAGTACAATCCTTACCCTAAATAATACTATATTATAAAAATTATTTTATCAAATATACATGTTTCATACTACAAATGATCAGATGTCTGATTTTTTTTAAGGTGTTTCTTATTGCTTGGAAACCGAAAGTGCTATACTTGATTTTTTACATTTTCAAATGAATCCATCACCTAATCAATCTTGTATATTAAATGAAAAAGTACAAAAAAAATTACACCTAGCTTAGACCTAATGACAGAGTTTAGTTTGGTTCACCATGAAATGATTCGGGTCGTTAAATGCTGACCCTGTGACTGAAACCCCACTAACGGAGTACGATCGATGTGCCTCATTAGGCCAGCTATTGTGGGACTATTTTGAACTGAAACTCAATAAAATGCATGATGAGCTAATACTACTGCTTGATGTATACATTGCTGATATACTGGTTGCTAACACTATATCAATCAACCTGATCAATACCTATATATTGTATATACACATGTACCCCACTAAGTGTAATGATGGAATATGAACACTTAAATGATCTAAAAAGCACACACTAAAAAATACACTGTAATAATTTATCCTTCTTGGTCATTTGCACCCTACGGGAAAAGTTGGACTTTTCCTTGCCTCCCATATGCTTTGCATTTGGGTCCAACCTAGAGACTTTTTTGGACAGGCCTTTTCATAATGTGGCAGATGGTGGATTATCCAAACAAGGGGATAAATATCCTTCCTTCCCTCCATGTGCTTGGCCACTGTTTTGAGCGGCCCAACCGTGAGTCAACTGGCTGCCTGACCGCCGCCCACACACCGCCTCCTGTGTCGCCGTCTCGTAATTCCATCTATCCTTACCGGGAAAAAGAAGCCTCGCTACTTCTGGCATCAGTTAAGCAATGCTTATGATCAGTAGGCCAACAAATAATATAAATCTTTTTCACATTTAGTTATATCAAAAATACTGCTAACTGTGCCATTCCAGTGTAAAATTAGGCCCATCATAAAACATGTATTAATGTAGCAATTACTACTTAATTGGCTAGAACTGTGGTTCTCAAATGGGGGTACGCGTACCCCTGGGGGTACTTGAAGGTATGCCAAGGGGTTCATGAGATTTTTTTTAAATGTCTGTCAAAAAGAACTGTGAAAAGAAATGGAACAATGCAATATTCAGTGTTGACAGCTAGATTTTTTGTGGACATGTTCCACAAATATTGATGTTAAAGATTTTCTTTTTGTGAAGAAATGTTTAGAATTAAATTCATGAATCCAGATGGATCTCTATTACAATCCCCAAAGAGGGCACTTTAAATTGATGATTACTTCTATGTGTAGAAATCTTTATTTATAATTGAATCACTTGTTTATTTTTCAACAAGTTTTTACTTATTTTTATATCTTTTTTTCCAAATAGTTCAAGAAAGACCACAACAAATGAGCAATATTTTGCACTGTTATACAATTTAATAAATCAGAAACTGATGACATAGTGCTGTATTTTACTTCGTTATTTCTTTTTTTCAACCAAAAATGCTTTGCTCTGATTAGGGGGTACTTGAATTAAAAAAATGTTCACAGGGGGTACATCACTGAAAAAAGGTTGAGAACCACTGGGCTAGAAGACTCATTGTGTTAAATTAGAAGGCAACAGTGCCTCCTTGCCACACCCACTGGATTAAAGATGTCCTGTATTTTTTCAAAATGGAGACGATTAGGCTGACATTGAATGGTTGTTCTGCAAAGTTTTAAGGTTTTTTTCTTAGATATTTAAGAAAAACTGATCTCCAAATTAACCCTGATTAAATCACAACTGAAAGGTGGGTGGTTGATGAGCCTTTTGTGTGCTTGTAGGTTCTCCCTAAGGCCATTCAAGAATGCAGCTGTCCGTGGCTTTATGTTGACTTCTGTCTGTGGTTTCTTACTTTATTTATTTATTTTTTATTATTATTTTATTTATCCATCCATCCATTTTCTACCGCTTGTCCCTTTCGGGGTCGCGGGGGGTGCTGGAGCCTATCTCAGCTGCATTCGGGTAGAAGGCGGGGTCACCCTGGACAAGTTATTGTACCACATGACACTAGGGTTGTACGGTATACAATTTATTTTACTTGTTGGGGGAAAAACAGCACATTTGATGTATGTTTGACGACTTGTTCCAATGATGTGTCTGAAAACGAATAAACAAATGTTAAAAAAAATGTATGTTATCAAGAAGTGCAAAAATGTCGATGGTATATTGCAAACTGTCACGTCATATATGCCTCCTGGATGGGTAGATGGATGGAGCTGTTACACAAGCATAAGAAAAAGCTAAACGCGCTGAGTAAGTCCTCTTGATGCTCGCTGAAGTGATGTCACAACGTTGGTTTGAATTTCGGGTTGTTGATCGTATTGCAAGACTTTTAAGAAATAAAAATAAAAACAAGCAAAAATACAAAAGTTGCTATTTACTGTACAACATGGAATCATTTGTGAAATGTTGCATGTTGAGGTCATACACAGTGTTTAAAAAATGACTTTTAAAACGTAATTATTATATATGTTTGTTTGCCAAAAGAGTAATTCAATTAATAATGTAATCACTCTTTAATTAGTTTAATTACTAAGAAAAGTAATTAGTGCGTTACTTAAAAGCCTACTGAAACCCACTACTACCGACCACGCAGTCTGATAGTTTATATATCAATGATGAAATCTTAACATTGAAACACATGCCAATACGGCCGGGTTAACTTATAAAGTGCAATTTTAAAATTCCCGCCACACTTCCGGTTGAAAAACTCCTTTGGATATGATTTATGCGCGTGACGTCACAAAATCCACGGAAGTGGTTGTACCCCATCGACCCGATACAAAAACCTCTTGTTTTCTTCGACAAAATTCCACAGTATTCTGGACATCTGTGTTGGTGAATCTTTTGCAATTTGTTTAATGAACAATGGAGGCTGCAAAGAAGAACGTTGTAGGTGGGCTCGATCGGTGTATTAGCGGCTAAGTACAATACTTACAGCAACACAACAAGGACTACTTACTACGCCTAGCCGATGCTTGCCGCCAAACCCACGGATAAAGTCCTTCGTCGCGCCGTTGATCGCTGGAACGCAGGTGAGCACGGCTGTTGATGGGAAGATGAGGGCTGGCTGGTGTAGGTGGAGCGCTAATGTTTTTATCATAGTTCTGTGAGGTCCGGTTGCTAAGTTGCTAAATTAGCCTTAGCGTCGTTAGCAACAGCATTGTTAAGCCTTACCAGGCTGAGAATTTTTAACCGTGTAGTTACATGTACATGGTTTAATAGTATTGTTGATCTTCTGTCTATCCTTCCAGTCAGGGGTTTATTTATTTTGTTTTTATCTTCATTTGAGAACGATGCTATCACGTTAGCTCAGTAGCTGAGTGTGTCACCGATGTATTGTCGTGGAGATAAAAGTCACTTTAAATGTCCATTTCGCGTGCTCGACTCTCATTTTCAAGAGGATATAGTATCTGAGGTGGTTTAAAATACAAATCCGTGATCCACAATAGAAAAAGGAGAGAGTGTGGAATCCAATGAGCCAGCTTGTACCTAAGTTACGGTCAGAGCGAAAAAAGATACGTCCATCACTGCCTCTCTAGTCATTCACTGTAACGTTCCTCATCTACGAATCTTTCATCCTCGCTCAAATTAATGGGGTAATCGTCGCTTTGTCTTTCCGAATCTCTCGCTCCATTGTAAACAACGGGGAATTGTGAGGAATACTAGCTCCTGTGACGTCACGCTACTTCCGGTACAGGCAAGGCTTTTTTTATCAGCGAGCAAAAGTTGCGAAGTTTATCGTCGATTTTCTCTACTAAATCCTTTCAGCAAAAATATGGCAATATCGCGAAATGATCAAGTATGACACATAGAATGGATCTGCTATTCCCGTTTAAATAAAACAAATTCATTTCAGTAGGCCTTTAAAAAAAAATTTCTTCAAATATCTGCCAAATGCAGGAGGAGGGTTTTTCATGAAAGCAGAGTGTATGAGTGTGTGCCTTTTTAAAAGGCGGTGCCTGTTGCCAAGTGGCGTGTGTCGTCAGTGAGATAGCCAGACTTTGCAGCATTGATGTTGCCTCCTCCTATTTGATATCAGAATCAGAAATACTTTAATAATCCCAGAGGGGAAATTAAGATTTTCAGCACAATCCCATTCAAGAGCAGACAGACATTACAGGTAGACAGAACAGGATTGCTGACGGGTCTGCCAACTTCTGGCGGCCCTTCCAAAAAAGGTGATAAACAGGTAAACGCTCATAGCCGTAGCACATATAATAATGTGTGTAAGAGGGTAACGTCAAAGAAAACAAAGGACATTAAAGACATTAAAAGAGCAGAGCTGATGCAAACAGCCACTTCTACACACAGCCACAAAAGTAAAACATAAAAAAAAACAAAAAACATATACACTGTGGTGGTCTCTGGAGTGTTCCACGGCATCGTCTGCTGGGGTGGGGGGAGCATAGCCAGAGACAGGAGCAGACCCAACAAAGCAACCAAGAGAGCCAACTCCACCCTTGGCTGCCCACCAACCCTCGGCCAGTGTCCAGTCTACATGGATGAGCGAATATAAGTCCAAGGAGACCGAGGTGTCAGATACCTGCTCATTCAGCCAAGACACTGTGAAGCTTGTCCGTCCCGGCACTCAGCGCCAGCTCCGCAGCCCTGTCTCTACATCCGCATCTCCATAAGTCTCTCCAAACTGATTTTGGTGTGGCAGAGACCAGAGGTGTGGACTCGAGTCACATGACTTGGACTCGAGTCAGACTCGAGTCATGAATTTGATGACTTTGGACTCGACTTGACAAAATGTAAAGAGACTTGCAACTCGACTTAGACTTTAACATCAATGACTTGTGACTTCACTTGGACTTGAGCCTTTTGACTTTACATGACTTGCTACTTTCCCCAAAACCCAAAGATTAAAAAGTTATTTGGGAGCGCGCCGCTCCGTATTTTTCATTTTCTTCATCTGTGTCTATCTGCGTGTTGTTCCTGTCAGCTGGTGTGCTCTCAGTACAACAGCCAATCAAATTAGATCTACGCTGTTTTCATCCCACAGCTCTCATCCAATCAAATTGCAGGACAACCAATGAAGAAGAATTGTCAAACAATGCGGCAGTGAGAAACAATTATGCCAAAGTTAATTTCGTTCGGGTATTAAAACTACGACTCGGTCAACAAAAAACGAATTGCCCTATGCAAATCATGCAGTTCGAATATTATAGACGGAGACGTAACAACTTCCAACTTCGTTCGACATTTGAAGATGCACAAAGAAGGGTAAGTTTTGAATGTAAGCTAACGTTTATTGGCTAAGTAACATGACTTTTATTTGCTGTGTAGTTAAATCAGTGAGGCTGTAAACTCACTGCTAACGTTATAACCATAGACATCTTATAAGGGTACGCAGCATCGCGCGCTACTGCCTACAGGCGCAGACGAGACGCGGGGCCGCCATCTTGGAGTGGTGATCCGCTCCACTAGTGCAATTCATTTGGCAGGAGCAATGAACTGTCAGCGCATTTAATTCATCTTACCTCACTGAATACCACTGATTTTCACGCGCTTTTTTGTTATATGTGTAGCTATGATAAAGGACACATGTTTTGGCGTGTTTTATTATTCATAGTTTGCTTAACAGTAATAGAATATTCTTATACGCTATAAGTGACCAGACGTCCGAGATCAAAACTGGGAATATAATCCCAGAGAAAGGGGAAAAAAACGGTCAGCTATTTTTAAATTGAAGAAACAATATGATTAGGTTATATATACATGCGTATATCCTACATAAACAATGTATGAATACATTAGATATCTATATATCTTATAGACTGTATCTCTGTTGCTGCAGCAGCAGAGAGTTTATTCTGTCTTGACACTTTGTATTGATATTTTGTATTACATTCTTCCCTTAAATGATCATGTTTACAGTCATTGTTTTATATGTATTTTTTATGTATGTCGCTTTGGATAAAAGCGTCTGCCAAATACTTCAACATAAACATATATAAACACCTGGAAGTCTTTATATCAGCTAAAACCACCAATCTATTTCACTGGATTCAGAATAAAAACAAATTCTGTCTTACCCAACAATGTTAGTATTTGAATATTGTTACTTGAAGACTTATTCCTGGTTACAATTATACTGTTAAGAAAGTATTGTCTTATATTTTGCCTAAAATGAGAATGCATCATAATCAGTGGCGGCTGGTGAATTTTGTTTTAGGTGGGGCTGAAAGTTTGTAAACCAAACCCCCGTAGGGGGTCATCCTCCCCCAGAAGATTTCTTTGTGATTTTCACATACAAATATTAAAGATCTTTGCTCCTTCTCAACTCTGTGGTAATATTATTTTCATAAAATACAACCAATAGTACATTAATGTTAAATCTTACTTGTGAAAAGTAATCACCCGATTCCTATTTTCAACAGTCCGCTCATTTGAGTAGGAAAACGCTGAACACCATCTTTGTTTTCTACCTGTCAACTGTCAGTTTAGGCTGCTCGCCGGCTCCTCATCACCACTTCAAGATGGCGGCCAAATTGCTCGTGTCACAGCAGCAAATGCTGCGTCTACTTATAAGATGTCTATGGTTATAACGTCATTGCAAACACGGCAATCTGTGGCGTCCACTGCAGTTCGCTACCTTATTCATACTTTTTGTCAAGTGATTTTTTTTAAGCAGGGCTGCATGAGGTACCTACACATAACGTTACGTTAGTCAATGTATCACACACAGTAACGTAACGTTAGACGGCGATCAGCAGCACCGCGTATTTTAGCCACCTACAAAAACACAAACATAGTCAAATAAAGGTCAGTTAAAATGTATACTATATTAAGAATATGTGAACATATTGCATAGGGCCCTGACATCTAAAAAGTACAACTCTGTTCATTGTTTTGTTCATGTTTTTGTTATGTTTTTCATATTCACGCACACATCAACACACATACAGTATGAGATGAGATCAATGAGATAAGGTAAGAACAGGATAGAAACTGCTGTGGAACTAGTTACAATGCAATATGCCATGGAAATACAATGTTAACACTTTTGTGCAAATAAGTACAGTTGCACTTGTTTTTTCAAATGTGTTTATTCTGTAAAGGAATGAGTTAAATGTTTAAAATGACTGGATAATAGTGCTATTATGAAGTGCAATGTCAGCACTATTTTTTTTCCTGCAATTTCAAATGCACTTGTTTTAATAAATAAATACAGCGTTTTAAAAGCATACACAATCTGTGTAAATATATTAGTCTGTGGTTAAAAGGACTTGAAAGGACTCGAAATTCAAAATGCAGGACTTGGGACTTGACTTGAGACTTTCCAGTCTTGACTTTGGACTTGACTCGGGACTTGACTCGAGACTTGAGGGCAAAGACTTGAGACTTACTTGTGACTTGCAAAGCAATTACTTGGTCCCACCTCTGGCAGAGACCCAGCAGCTGGTCTCCATTGCCAAAATGCTCCCAGGAGGTAGATCCAGAAGTTAAAAAAAAAAGGACAGCAGAATTCACGAAAGTGCCACCCCTTGTCACACAGTCCCAAAGGATCCCGAACCAAAAGGCAAAACAAACCCACATGAAAACAAGAGGGAAACATCAGGAACACAAAAGGATGACACAAGAGCACAGCGCTCCTGCCAAAAGCAGCCACTATAGCGGCGCCATATCAATTTTATTTTGTTGTGGTGCTGGTTGTTGCATTCATTAGTAAAATATTATTTTTTGTATTGAAATGACACTGTCATTGGGACATAAAACCACATCAAAAGTAGCTTGCCACAATACACCAAACATATCGATAACGGCTTTGTAACGTACATAAGGGTGTAACGGTACACAAAAATTTCGGTTCGGTACGTACCTCGGTTTAGAGGTCACGGTTCGGTTCATTTTCGGTACAGTAAGAAAAGTTATTTATTTACCAAATTTGTAAACAATGGCTTTATCCTTTTAACATTGGGAACACTATAATAATTCTGCCCACGTTAATCAACATTAAACTGCCTCAAGTTCTTGCTCAGATTAAATAAAATGACAAAACTTTTCTTCTACATATAAAAAGTGCAACATTAAACAGTTTCAAGTCAACTCATCATGCTTAATTTATTACAACATTTGGGAAGCCTGTAGTTGATTTTTATTATGTAAATGTTATATTTTTATCAACATGTGATAGCAGGGACCCTACCATTCAAAACTAAGCTGCTCCATTACTAATGATTAATGTAACTATAGCTGAAAAAATGGTACAACACAATAGAAGAGACTATTTATCCCTGAACACCATGGAGTTCATGTAGGCTTAATGATGCACTTACATTATTATATCAACTATCAGAGACAGAAACTCTTCATTTAACATAATGCCCTTTTTTTGCTGCTTCAACACAGCTCAATCAACACAGAAAAAGGTCAAGTGAAATAACAGACAGACAGGGCTTTGCTGTCCGTAACACACGCACGCACACACACACACACACACACACACACACACACACACACACACACACACACACACACACACACACACACACACACACACACACACACACACACACACACACACACACACACACCGAAAATGAGCTAACGTTACGCTAAAAGCGAATTAGCCTTCACCTCAAGCCAGGACTGCGAGTGAGCTGAGTTGCCTTTTATATTTCTAGAAGGTCAACGGGCTCATAGTGATGTTACTAGTAGTTGACTGGGAGGTGTTTATTATAATTTGGGGAGAGCCCGCTGCCTGATACTTACCTGCTAAACGCTAAGCACTGACTACATGCGCTCTGAATACGCACGGCTGATTGGCTGTTACCGCTCTGAATACACACTGCTGTTTGGCTGTTACCGCTCTGTATGTAACCAATCAGATGGTTGTGTGGGTGGGACAATGCTGGGTGCTGTGTAGAGAACTGACAGACAGAGGCAGAAGGAAGCGGAGGCGGTTACTTAATATGTTCGTGTAGAAACTCGTTCGGTACACCTCCGAACCGAACCGAAACCCCGGTACCGAAACGGTTCAATAAAAATACACGTACTGTTACACCCCTAAACATACATACAAGTAATTAATTAGATTACTCATTAATGGTAAACATAATGGTTATATTAGCAAACACATGTAAAAGCAAGCTCACCACTGTTAATATAAGGGCATATAAAGTAATAAATATTGTCTTTAAGACATTAGGACTGTAATGTGGAGGTTTTGCATGGTTTGCTGAGGTCTCATAACCTTTTTGTCAGCTTTGTGTAAAAGGCATATTAATCCTGGGTAGTATTTCTACCAGACACACACAAAAAAGGTCACCTTATTTAGTCCAAACAGATCTTGCAAGCCATTTGTCTCCCTTCCAAAAATGATCGGGACAACTAATCTACATTTGTCAAAGTTTGGATTGTTATTGTGATAAATGGCGGTTTAAGTGAGCAATCCTTTTAGTAGTAATTGTGATCAAACGCCTCATTCTCGATTGGGTATCAAGCTTGGAGACGGAGGAGGCTAAAGATTCTCTCCACTCTGTTTAAACAGACCCCGCAGCACGGACAAATGTTTAAAAATGAGGCAGCCTCATGCAAGCAGACAGCTATTTGAATCTAACGAACTATATCAATGATTGAATAATCCCTCACACATTATCTTTTCATCCATTCATGTTTTTATTCATGTGCTTCTTGAGCCGTCAATATTTCTCAGCCGAGAGTCGCCGGGCTGCCAGCCTCAAAGGTCAGCCGCTATTTAGCCAGCATTGGGTGTATTTTGGAGGAGAAAAAAAATGTGACAACATCGGCAGCATGGTGATAAGACACCCTGAGCGTGAGTGTTGAGCGAGTGGCTCATGGAAAACAATAAATGAATCACACTGCTGGCATCTGGAGTCATCGCAGTGTGTGAAGGAAAGACTGACAATTCCTGGAGACGCTGAGCCAGAAGAACTTGGCCCCTCCCGTTCCTAACAGGATCCCATTGGCTTCCTATGTCTAAGCAGGAAGTGCATGAAGTCAGACTCCTTCCCATCTCCACACCCACTGGAGCCTCCGAGTCCCCTCTCTCCGTCAACCACTCGCCGTAATCAAAAGTCTCCTTTGGAGTGTTGCCTCAAGTGTCGTACTCATTGGCGAAAAGGAACGAGGTGTCCAAAGGTCAGCAGCACAAGTGGCACATAGCAGCGAGGTGACGACTTTGCTCTACCACCGAACATCACCGGTGTGGTATTCCGTGTGAGGACAGCAGATGAGTGGCGTTTAGGAGGGAAGGGAGCAGGTGCAGCACTGTCACGCTGCTCAAATTGGGCTCGGGAAAAATTGGCAGCCCCTCGTCGTACGGAAAAGGCTCATTGCAGCTCTTTTTAAAATGATGAATACACAAACCGAGAAAAATCTGCCCTGAAAATAATGCACTTTGTGACTTCAATAATAAATATGGCAGTGCCATGTTGGCATTTTTTTCCATAACTTGAGTTGATTTATTTTGGAAGACCTTGTTACATTGTTTAATGCATCCAACGAGGCATCACAACAAAATTAGGCATAATAATGTGTTAATTCCACGACTGTATATATCGGTATCGGTTGATATCGGAATCGGTAATTAAGAGTTGGACAATCGGAATATCGGATATCGGCAAAAAAGCCATTATCGGACATCTGTAATTATTATTGTATTGTTAATTGTATTAATAATATGGAACATCATTTTTCTTGCATCGTGTAATTGCTCACCGAGTTGTAAGTCTGGGATGGCTCGCGCCTGACTCACTGCAAGCGTACAGCATTGTGAGGACGTGACACTTGTTTTCCCAACCATCCATAATGAATGGTTTTAGTCCACACGGTGGAGAGTTTTTAGCATGTGCCAGTCCCTTTTGTACATTTACGTGTTGGAGTAATTACAGCCGAGGACGGGCGGCGTTCCCTTCCGTCGGCATGACGTAAAGCGGGGGAGGTGGCGTGGGTGAACATTCCTGCAGGAGAACCATGCACGGCAGCTGCTTGGTAACGTTAGGCTGACATACAGGGGGCGCTCTGTCATTGCACACCGTTTGTTTAGCGTTTTTACACTTGCATAAATACAACCAAACCGTGTCTCTTTGGACTTCTAGTATTCCTATTAGTATTTCTGTGTTGCATAACTCCCATACAACATGAACAGTGGTGTCATCTCATTCTTTTTTTTTTTTTTTACACAATAGCATGTTTTCAGATACAGGAATGCACGCGTCATTGGTTTGTATTGGCATCACTCTTTGATGTTCACCCCTATTGTGCTTCTATTCGCCGCATGGCACGTCCCCACGTTTCCTGTGTTTGCGTGTTCATCTCGCCTCTCCTGAAACACTATATCCTCTCTGTGAGTTTTCCAGCGGGAGGACTTTTAAAATTTAGTGGTGTGCTGACTGATGTTTGGCAGAGGCAGTGCCGCCGCTGTTGAGGTTTGATTGAGAGGCCCACGTGGTGCACTGCAGCCTGCAGAGCGGCATCGTAAAAACCTCAGACCAGGATACACTAAAGGCAGCTCTGGTTTTTACTCTATTAAATCTGGTCTTATATAGTGTGGCTTTGCCCGGGTTAATTTATCGTAAATAATGCAACTAATTGAATTTATTGACTCCTCATGTAAGCTATTATCTGACACAACTGCAGAAGAACCTCTATGGTTGAACGCGACCCTGTTAACCCTGTTTAGCAGGGATTTTAGAACGATTAGTCCCCCTTGAATATGAGGAAATCTTGTGTAATGTACAGTACAAATACTTAGTCAGACAGCAAAAAATGTGTCTTTTTGTGCGGTGTTGGCAGTAAAACCATGTGATTTATCAAAAAGAAAGGTAATGATGGTAATGAAAAGGTTCTAGATAAACAAATAATGTTACATTCCACGTGTCTTTTTGTTAGGCATTGTAGCCAAGCAGGTGGCATTGGGGTAAAATAAAACAATTCAGTTTGCTTGGCAGTTGGCTTGAAGTGCGCTTGGGAATATTACTACCAGCATCCCCTGCAGTGGATTGTGGGTTAGATTTTGGTCTATTTCTTTTGTGTTTGGGGGGGAAAAAAGTAGCCCTGTTGTGCAAAACCCAAATGTCCATTGCAAAGCACTGTCAGTAGTCCCATGGGATTCCTGGTAGCCATGTGAATGTTTCTATCAAATACAGCAGTACCACTACTTACACACTTAGTTGGTTGTGTGGCTGAGCTCTTAACTAAAAACGCTTGTATCTCAAATCAATGGTGCCCATTGAAATTGATTTAAATCAATTAAAATTTGTGCTCGGCCTCCCAAAACAGCACCATTTTAACATGTGACATGTCTTTTAACAATAAAAACTAACTTTAAGATTAGAAATATTGTATACAAAAATTCAATAGAATGTAGTACAAATAAATACAATAGTTTTATGAAAATACTTAGCTTTTTTCGCAACAGCGAGCAGTCACTCACGGCAAACCGGAAACAGGAAACCGGAAATAATGTCCTGGAGCGAGCTTTTTCGTTCCTTGTGCAACACTTGTGATTAAGAGCTATATAAATAAACTTTGATTGATTGATTGATGAAAATGTAATAAGGTACAGCATTGGAGAGCGGACGTCTACAGTACCTCTTTCCAGCTGCTTCGCCATCAAACATACCATCATTTATCATTTATACATGGTTTTAACATTCTTGGCTGGCGTTCGACTCATTCTGCTTCAATATGGTGCAGACTAGCAGTGCTACGCTCGAACTGCTTCGTCGAATTTGCTACACCATCATGATTTTGCTGGGTTTTTTTTTCTTCAATTCAATGCAAATCGTCCACTTCCTCTTTTCAGCATTGCATTTCACACTCACTTTCTTCCTTGGTTGGAAAAACTCAATTATGTTGATCTTAAAGTAATGCTTACAAGTAAGACGAGGTGTTTTGGGTGGATCTTACAAGATTTACTGTGACATTCGCTACACCGACTATTTAAGTTCTTGCTTGTAACTTAAATCATAACAATTAGCTGACAGACAGTTCTTATCTTAAAACACTTTTTGGGACATTCTTAAGTTGAGATACCACTGTATAATAGGGGTGCAACAATTATTGGACATCGTCCGACAATTATATTTGTCGAAAATAGTCGAGGCGTTTTTTCCAGGCGGAAGCCACTTGCAAAAACATCGCCACTGAAAACATGTTAAGTGTGAGAACATTTCCTCTTAATCTTGTTAAAAACATGGATACCTTTCTACTTTTGCAAAGCGGACCTTGTTTTCATGGCAGTACATCTGTGATACGCGATCATTTATTTTATTTATTTTTATTATAAATGTTTTTATTGAATTTGACAGGTATTACAGTATACAATAGAACAGTAATCACATTTTCCCCTTTTTTTTCCCACCCACTTCCAAGAACAACAACCCAACACATACCCCATACACCCCCCCCAGGTCCTACATAAGTTAAAGGTACAGTCACAAATGGAAAATAATTAGTACATCACTTTCTTCTCAACATAGGCAGATAGTAAATATACACCCAGAATAAATGTAAACAAAAAATTTAAAAATTAAAAAGGAAGCTGGTTTGTGAAAGGCGACACTATCCTTAAATTTTCTCCTTATTTGGGGATCTGATACCGTCCCAAAAATGGCCATTTCTGCACATGGTGTCAGGTTTAAATCCAATGCCTTAGCAAGGTGTTTGAAAATAGTTGTCCAATAGTCCAGCAAATGGGGACAAGACCAAAACATGTGCGTCATGTTTGCAGGTGACATGTGACATCTGTTACAAGTATCCGAGATATTGGGGTATATTTTCGAGAGTTTGGAATTAGTTAAATAATTACGGTGGACAACCTTAAATTGTATTAAATTAAGCCTTGAAATGATGTACTGTTGTTAATTCGGGTTAAGGCAGAATCCCCATCTCCATCATTTATAGATCTGCCAAGCTCTTCTGGGATATTAAGATGTAGATTTTGGAGATTAGGCCTTTCTGATTTGTGGGAATATCTAAAATTGAGTCAATTAGCGAATTAGGTGGAGTATTAGGGAAAAAGAGACTATTTGATTTAACAAAATTACGAACCTGAAAGTATCGAAATAGGTGAGATTTTGGTAGGTCAAATTTTTTACACAGTTCACTGAAACTAGCGAAGACATCACCAATACATAAGTCCTTTAGCCTGCTAAGGCTTGACTGCTTCCATAGAGAAAACGCTACATCTGTGCTAGGAGGGAGGAAGAGGTGGTTATTATGAATGGGGCTGTGGTTGGATAAGCCCTGCAGGCCGAAAGTATTTCTAAATTGAGACCAGATTCTAAGGGTAGAAATGACGATTGGACTACAAGTAAATTGGGATGGTCGATAAGGTAATTTTGATGTAAGTAGATCCAAGAGAGAGGTAGAACAGGAACTAGCTTCAGACTTACACCAGATTAATTCAGGTTCTTGGATCCAGAGAGTCACTTTGTGTATGTTAGCTGCCCATACGCGATCATTTAAAGCGGAGACATGGTGTCGGACGTCTGGAGGGAGGATGAGGACCCAACTCGGTAAGAGTATTAGCTTGTACCTTGGTAGCTAACTAACAAGTGTCAATCAATTAATCAAAGTTTTCTTGTATAGCCCTTAATCACAAATGTCTCAAAGGGCTGCACAAGCTGTGTGAAAAATAACTATAATTTTAGCCAAAGTCAGCCAGCTGTAACTTTATCTACATCAATTCAAGTACTTTTTAAAGCAGCGTGAATTTGCAAAGCAATACAAAAAGGCACAATAACAACACGCACGCACGCACGCACGCACGCACGCACACATACATACATACTTACAGAGACCGACATTAGGCACCAATGCAGAGGTATCATAAGATTAAACATACAATCTAATAGGTAACTAGCATGTTAACAGTTAATAAATTATACAATTCCATACACTGAGTCTATTGGAGTGCTAAAACTGTTAGAAGTTAATCAATAGTCATTATACCAGTGTGCAGCTTTTTCAACATCATCACACAATGCTTCTTTTCTTTTTGAGTGTTAAATTGTGAGTTAAATTTGGTGTTTTGTTGTTTTTCATTGCTGCTATTTTAACTGTATTTTTAAATACATAAACAAGGTTAATTGTTGTTGTTTTTTAGCACTTTGACTTTTCTGTCTTTTAAATAGACATTTTAATAGCACCATTACAGTGTAAAAAAATATTTTTGAATTAATTGTCCATAAGCACATGCTTAGAATAACTTTAATGAGAACTGCATTTGTTTTAATATTGCCTATCGTTCACAACTATTGTGAAAGACATGACGGCGGATGGAATTTTTATAATGCATTCTAACTATTAAATGAATGCGATCAAAAGTCAGCTTACAATCAAGCCAATGGGAGCCGTTCAATTATGCCTAAGAAAGCCCTTAAAAACATCCAAACATCTCCATTGAGGTTGTATTTACATGATGTAAGTATATATGTAACGTAGTAATGAACACATTATAAATAACTTTTAATATTTACGTATTTTGATCATTTTAAGGCATATGCGGCACATTAATTTAAAAAACGCATCACATTTGCTTTTTTTTTTGTTTCATCACTGATTATTACTCACTGCAGACTTTTTATGAGAACCAACAAACATAATAAAACAAAATTTACTGTACAAGGTCTGCTGTCATTAGGATGCCGACTGCTAGGATGTTCATATATTGTTCATTGTTATATATGTATATATATGTTCATATTTGTAATTTTCCTGAAGGAATCAATAAAGTACTATCCATCTATCTATCTATCTATCTATCTATCTATCTATCTATCTATCTATCTATCTATCTATCTATCTATCTATCTATCTATCTATCTATCTATCTATCTATCTATCTATCTATCTATCTATCTATCTATCTATCTATCTATCTATCTATCTATCTATCTATCTATCTATCTATCTATCTATCTATCTATCTATCTATCCATCTATCTATCTATCTATCTATCTATCTATCTATATAGTCCCGTTTAGATGAAGAGTGACTCATAATCCTTGCAAAGTAATGGGGTGGGTGGGCGGCGGGAACAAGCGCTTTTCGCGTCGTTCTTGCTAGTTCCAGGTCCTAAATGGCTTTGAAAGTGTTCCAACTTGTCGGATTACCTACTCAGACTTCTTCTGTCCAGGTGAGAGGCATGATTTATTATCTACAATAAACTTACAGGGGGCAGGGAAGCGAGGAAACAGCAGAGCACTCGATGATGTAACTGAAAATAATTGAGAAGCATTGGTGTAATGGAAGAAAAGTATTAAACGTAAACATTTGAAATTTGAGCTGGAAATACACCTACTAGTGCTACTTGCACTCGTCATCAGTGGAGGAAAAAAACATACTATTTCTGTGCAATCACTTTGAATGTCCAACTATTTCAGTGTTAAGAAAAATATATATAAACAGTGACTATAAATTGCATTATGCTTAGTTAGGACTAGTAGTAGAAAATGAATGGATGGATGCAATATTACAGTTGAGTGTGGAACAGAGAGAGCACAATGTTTAGGGTTTTCTTGGCTCCCTCAAAAACTAAATATCTGGAGCATATTTTGTTCGTAACTGTTTACTCTCTCACTATCAGAAAGAAAAAAAAACAACTAAATAATTGCTTGAAAAATTGAGTTGGCTTTGCAGTTTTGAAAAAAAAAAAAAAAAAGTTTTCCTCTCGAGCTGCAGTGGCTCGCCCACACTATTCTACAATAAACCGAATATGAGAGATATACAATTATATTTTTCTCTTAGTACTTTACAACCAGCCATAACAATCTGGCGTCATCAAAACATTTTCAACTCAATTATGTTTCTTTTATAGCATTCTCTTTGTCGTAAAATGTCAAGGTTTTCACAATAACAACTATGATTTGTCAAACAGCATCACAATTCCAAATTCTAGATCGCTCGTTTCAATCAACATTTGACAGCACGGCTTATGATGAGGAATTCTTTTTTTTTTTGTAGACGGGTCACGTGTGTGGAAAAGTGATTATCCATGCTCGCTGTTAATCAAAGAGCCTTTCAAATTCACAGAAGGCACTTACATATCAATACTACTGAGCACCTGCCCCCCTTCCTCCAACGCGACATAAAAGGCAGGGAGGAAAAAGAGAATGTTTTTCAATTACATAGATAAGACAATTTATGGCTTGAGCACACAGTGGCTGACTTTACTAGTAAACTATTTAACGGGGCACTTACGCTGATTTACGACAAAGACAAAGAAAAGACAGAAAAGTCTTTGCGGTAATGCGTGTGCATCATGAGGGACTAAACAACAGTTGGATTGCTCCTGCTCACAGCTGCCGTTTTTCATGCTTAAAATCAGATTTTCTAAAATAGCCAGACAGATAAATAGAAAAAGCCTTGACCGTGGTACCTCGCTTACTTACTGTAAACCAGTGCAGAGTGCTTCATGCACTGCAGGGACAAAGGTGCTTTTATAGGGTTTGGTGATGCTGGGGATTTCTCGCTCCTTTCACACAGCCAACATTTTAGGATAGGATAGGATAGGTCTTTATTGTCATTGCACAAGTACAACGAAACTTTGTTTTCAGCACAAACCCGTTCAAGATTAGACAAACAAACAGTGTACAGGGTTACAGAACAGGAACGCTGATGGGTCGCCATAAGGCGCCCCGTAAAAGATGGGGAAAAAGGTAAAACGCTGGGGAAGGATGAGTAAAAAAATACAATCTAGACTGGGCTCCTAAGGGGGCCTAGTCTGGAGTGGGAAAAAAAACCTCCATAGCAAAGCACATATACAACATACATCTCGAGATATCTAGCAACAGAGGGAAGGGGCGGAGTAATGGTGGTAGGCCGCAGCTCTCGGCGCTGACCATCCTTCCATCACCCCTATGGGATTTGCGTCGAGGGCGTTGGTTTGGGGGTTTGGGGGGGTGTATGTGTGGCGTATATTTTTGTGGATGCATGTTGTTTGTATGTAAGCCTACAGTGTGTCTCTGTTCCGCGGCCTTGATTCTTGTGCAGCCGATAAGTCCAAAGTCAACAACAACAGGTGTGTGTCCATGAGAGACAAGAAGGGAGTTTGTTGTGTCTTCGTCACACTGTCCTTCGGGAGAGTCTCGAAGCCAGGGAAACAATCCAAGTTAGAATGTTTTGTATGCGAGTGAAAATGAAAATTTGCTTTTCGCTCTAAATTGTCTATGACTGGTCCTCAAAAATCCTGCGAGGCAGACAGTCCGATGTTATCCAAGTGTCCACAGTTCTTCTCACATCCTCCAATCATTCGTTGCAGCCCTGGGGTACTTTGAAGACTGCCAGCAACTTCCAATTTTTGGACAAACCAGAGCAACGCTTACTCCAATCAGCAGATGTCCTGTTGTCATAATTCCGAATAGGTAGATATCTTCACGTCCTCGACAGAAAAGGGTCGCCAGGCACGCGGCACTCCTTCTTCTCCCAAGAGTCCGTCGCGTATCCAGCAACAACCGCTTCGTCACGACAGCAGCTTCCCCCAAAACCAAGATCTTGTCAATTTCGTTGAGGCCAGTTAAATAGTTCCAATGTTTAGATTTGGCTCTCCAAATCAGTGCAAAAAGAGGCAACAAGAAAGTTAAGACAAGACAAAGAAGCAAGCAGGAGAGATAAGGGAGAGGGAAGGGGAGCGTCCACCCTCGATGAGTGCCAGAGAGAAGACTTAAGTTAAAGTTAAAGTACCAATGATTGTCACACACACACTAGGTGTGGCAAAATTATTCTCTGCATTTGACCCATCACCCTTGATCACCTTCTGGGAGGTGAGGGGAGCAGTGGGCAGCAGCGGTGGCCGCACCCGGGAATAATTTTCTCAATAAACCAACACTGAATCAACACTTTAGTACGACCCACTTTCCTAAGATTCCTTTGTTGAAAAAGAATGTTGCCGTTATCTTGCTCCGGTTTTCTTGGCCAAATCAGACCTGGGAATTACACCCGACCGCCCCCAGAGAGTTTAGTTCAAAACTTGCGAGAAATTAAATATTTTTGCTGCAGCTGTCTAAAAACACTCGCAGGCTTTTATATATTAGCTTTTTATTGCATTAGGTCTCTAAAAACAGCAACAAGCTCCTGTTGTATTGATAAGATAGGATTTATCACACAATGGTGTTTTTCATTGTGTTATTTATCATAGTGCAATCATATGTGTATTTTTTAATTTTGGGTTTTAATTGCATTTTACTTTTGTTGCTTTTAGTAAAACATGGCACCATTGAAGTGGTAGCTGGTTGTAGCAACTCTGTGGTCTTTTATGTCCTTTGTGTTCTTCATTGTTTTTTAGGATTGGATTAATCACATTTTATAATTTGGATTAATCACCAGTGATTACTCGCTGGTATAACTAAAATTTGCTTAAGAAAATACCCCAATATTTGTACACAAATGCCATTTTATTGTCAGAATGTCATCCAGGGAATGTTTTACTTGAATGCATGTCATTTATTTGTACTAGTGTTGTCCCGATACCAACGTTTTGGTTCCGGTACCAAAATTATTTAGATACTTTTCGGTACTTTTCTAATTAAAGGGGAACAAAGAAAAATGCATTATTGGCTTTAGTTGAACAAAAAATATTAAGGTACATTAAACATATGTTTATTGTTGCAAGTTTGTCCTTAAATAAAATAGTGAACATACAAGATAACTTGTCTTTTATTAGTAAGTAAGCAAACAAAGGCTCCTAATTTAGCTGCTGACATATGCAGTAACATATCGTGTCATTTTACATTCTATTATTTAGTCAAAATTATTAAGGATAAGTGGTAGAAAATGAATTTTTAATCTACTTGTTAATATCCGCTTACTTTCTCTTGTAGCATGTTCTATCTACACTTCTGTTACAATGTAATAATCAGTTATTCTTCTGTTGTTTGGATGCTTTACATTAGTTTTGGAGGATACCACAAATTTGGGTATCAATCTGATACCAAGTAGTTACAGGATCATACGTTGGTCATATTCAAAGTCTTCATTTGTCCAGGGACATATTTCCTGAGTTTATAAACATAATACCTGTACACGTTTTAAAAACCAAACCGGTACTTTTCAGAGGCGGTACAGAACTGAATATGATTCATTAGTATCGCGGTCCTATACTAATACCGGTATACGTACAACCCTAATTTGTACAAACCTTGATAACCGTTTTATGTAAAGTTATTTTTTAATGCTGCATTTTGTAGTCAAATTTGCCAGCAAGCACACCAGTCGAAGTCTCCTCACTCATTTTTGTACTGAAATATGCATCGATCTGATCACTGACCGGATAGCGTTTAAGGTATAAAGCTTGTACAGTCAAAATAAATTGCATGATTAATCTAAGTGTGTTCATGATTAATGTGATCATTTTTGGAGTTAATTTTGACTGCCCTAGTTTAAACCCTAGACATTTTAACCTCCTGAGAGCTGGCATTCTCTGCAGTAGACACTTGTGTTTTGATTAACAGGGCTATGTTTTCTCTCCAAAATGTGTAACTCTGACCAAAGAAATAGACCAAAACTGCAAATGATGCGGGTTCTCAAAATTAAGATAATAGTGAAGGGAAAAATCGGGGGCCCCCAGTCCAGTCACAACTGGCTTGTGTACAGGGGGCGTGGCTTGGCGGGGGTCTGGTTTGAAGGAATTAGATGCAAGTTTTGGAGTAATATGAATGAGAAACAATCTGGTGAATGTATTGTTTGTACGAAATAACACAACAGAATGGAATACATGACTTCACTTTGATTTTTCAAGATTGCAATATGATTTTGTGGTTTGTCCTAGCTGGGAATCGGCTGATACGCAAGCCACAGGAATTGCAAACACTTTATTTTTTGGATTTTTTGTTCATCTTACTTGTTCAGGATTGATATTGTCGTGTGGAGGCCAACCTGCTCTTATCTCACACCTGGCCACTGATTGGTCAGCTGCTGCGTGCTGTCAATCATTGTCACATTTGCAAAAAGGCAGCCCTAGAATGCCAATCAATGAGCGTGTGGGCTGTGTAAAGGGACAAACTTCAGCCTGAGCGGCAGTTTTTCCACCTGGTGCTAGTGTTTGACTTCTCTCCATTTGATAGCGTAACAATATTTTTGGGTGTTCAAAATTGCAGGGGATAAAACCTGCTTTTCAAAGAAGTGCAGGAGACATGTCCCTCCTGTCCCCCCCCCAATTTATGTCCATGGTCTATGTATCTGTGTATCATTCTGCAAAATAACCCACCATGGTGCCATCCTCAACACGTTATATATATATTATTGTCTATAAATACATGTTAATAGATGTCTAGTTTGTAGGGTAAGAGAGTTAACAGACAGTCGAGTGATATACTCCAAAAAATGTGCTGCAGAAAATCAATTTTCAAAGGAGTATGGGAGAGCTCATGGTCTCTAGGGGCAGGCGGCTCACTGTGCCACACCTAAAAAACCTGATCTAGTATACTTTCTCTCTGTGAATATGGAGCTCTTTGTATTTTACTTTGCCTTTTGCTTCCAAAGGCAATGTATTTTGGAAAATGTGAATGGATTCTGGTGTTGAATTTTCAGTACTCGCCCTGAGGCAACTTCACCTCTGACACATCAAACACAGAGCCACCTTTTTTCAACAACTCAAGTTTAGTTTAAATCTTATGCTGTGGTAGTGACGTTGGCAGGTGACTCTTTAATGCTGCCTCAAGGGTACATTTAATTACACTTCTCTGTTTTCACACTTGAATACGCAAATGCATACGCAAAACAGGCAATGTCAGCGTTTGGGCAAACATGTTGGGGAATCAGTGTCTTGCTTAAAGGCACCTCGATGCTTGGATAGCATACAGTACTTTTTAGTCCTATGATTCCATATATTGCTGCTAGTGTGTATTACACTGTTGATTTGACACATTATACATGAGACATAAAATGTTGTTTTGTTAGTAAAATCTGTCAATTTTTCCAGCGTATTTGCCACTCAATATAATAATAATAATAATGGTCTTTATAAATATTCTCCTGTGACCACATTAATACAAAAATCAAATTATAGACCCAATTATACACCAACAAATATTTTGAAGAAGGTTAAAAGGCAAATATTCTCAGGGCATTGAATCAGGTTATTTTAAAAGATGTTTCGCCTCTCGTCCAGGGGATATCAGTGAAGCCATAACTGCACTTGTGTGTGTAATTACATATTCTGGACAGAGAAAACAGATGACTTGAAAGACGAGTGAGGGAGGCCATCAATACGTCAAGGTTAGGAAACCATCTCCGAACAGAAGGGGAGGTCTATGACAGCACTTACACATACTCTACACTGATGTCCTTTCATATCTTCTTACAGTAGGGTATTCAAATAATTTACAAAGCATCCAGAAGGTATTCACAGTGCTTAATTTTTTTCCACATTTATGTTACAGCCTTATTCCAAAATGGATTAAATTCATTTTTGTCCTCAACATTCTTACGACAATGTGAACATGTTTATTTTTTTTATTAAAATACACTAAAACATCACATGTACATAAGTATTCACAGCATCTGCTCAATACATTGTTGATGCATCTTTGGCAGCAATTACAGCCTTAAAGGCCTACTGAAATGACTTGTTTTTATTTAAAAGGGGATAGCAGATCCATTCCATGTGTCATACTAGATCATTTCGCGATATTGCCATATTTTTGCTAAAAGGATTTAGTATAGAACGACGATGATAAAGTTTGCAACTTTTGGTCTCTGATAAAAAAAAAAAAGCCTTGCCCCTACCGGAAGTAGCGTGACGTAGTCAGTTGATAGCCTCCTCATATTTTCCTATTGTTTTCAATGCAGCTAGAGCGATTCGGACCGAGAAAGCGATGATTACCCCATTAATTTGAGCGAGGATGAAAGATTCGTGGATGAGGAACGTTAGAGTGACGGACTAGAATGCAGTGCAAGACATATCTTTTTTCGCTCTGACCGTAACTTAGGTACAAGCTGGCTCATTGGATTCCACACTCTCTCCTTTTTCTATTGTGGATCACGGATTTGTATTTTAAACCACCTCGGATACTATATCCTCTTGAAAATGAGAGTCGAGCACGCGAAATGGACATTCACAGTGACTTTTATCTCCACGACAATACATCGACGAAACACTTTAGCTACGGATCTAACGTGATAGCATCGTGCTTAACTGCATATAGAAACAAAATAAATAAATCCCTGATTGGTAGGATAGACAGAAGATCAACAATACTATTAAACCATGGACATGTAAATACACGGTTAATGCTTTCCAGCCTGGCGAAGGTTAACAATGCTGTTGCTAACGACACCATTGAAGCTAACTTAGCTAGGGAGCTAACGTGATAGCATCGGGCTCAAATGCAGATAGAAACAAAATACATAAACCCTTGACTGGAAGGATAGACAGAAAATCAACAATACTATTAAACCATGGACATGTAAATACACGGTTAATGCTTTCCAGCCTGGCGAAGGTTAACAATGCTGTTGCTAACGACGCCATTGAAGCTAACTTAGCTAGGGAGCTAACGTGATAGCATCGGGCTCAAATGCAGATAGAAACAAAATACATAAACCCTTGACTGGAAGGATAGACAGAAAATCAACAATACTATTAAACCATGAACATGTAAATACACGGTTAATGCTTTCCAGCTTGGCGAAGCTTAAAAATGCTGTTGCTAACGACGCCATTGAAGCTAACTTAGTAACGGGACCTCACAGAGCTATGATAAAAACATTAGCGCTTCACCTACGCCAGCCAGCCCTCATCTGCTCATCAACACCCGTGCTCACCTGCGTTCCAGCGATCGACGGAAGGACGAAGGACTTCACCACGATCATCCGTGCGGTCGGTGGCTAGCGTCGGCTAGCGCGTCTGCTATCCAAGTCAAAGTCTTCCTGGTTGTGTTGCTGTAGCCCGCCGCTAATACACCGATCCCACCTACAAATTTCTTCTTTGCAGTCTTCATTGTTCATTAAACAAATTGCAAAAGATTCACCAACACAGATGTCCAGAATACTGTGGAATTATGAGATGAAAACAGAGCTATTTTGTATTGGATACAATGGGGTACCGATACTTCTGTTTCACTGGTTACGTCACGCGCATACGTCATCATCCAAAGACGTTTTCAACCAGAAGTTTAGCGGGAAATTTAAAATTGCACTTTATAAGTTAACCCGGCCGTATTGGCATGTGTTGCAATGTTAAGATTTCATCATTGATATATAAACTACGGTATCAGACTGCGTGGTCGGTAGTAGTGGGTTTCAGTAGGCCTTTAAGTCTTTTTGAATGCCACAATCTTGGCACACCTATCTTTGGGCAACCGGATTCAAGTCTGGGCCCTGGCTGGGCTGGGCATGTAATGTCTGTACAAATGCTTTCTTAATTTTTGTATTTTTTGATAAATTAGAAACAAAATTCCTACATTTTCCCATAATGACTATGTGAAAATTGTGCGTAGAATGTTGAGGACAAAAATTTAATTATTAAGTTTTGGAATAAGGCTGTAACATAACAAATTGTATAAAAAATAAAAAAGTGAAGCGCTGTGAATACTTTCAGAGTGCACTGTAGCCACCAACAAATAAAAACAGAGGCGCATTTGGATGCCCTCATGACCATCGTTACAACTGCAGGGAATACTAACGAGGGGGATTCTACCCAAACAACCTCACCCCACTGTATCTTAAAGCGGGACCTATGATGAATTTCAACTCTTCTGACTTATAAATGTTGTTGCATACTCGTGTTAAACAATGCCAAAGCGTCAAATCATAAGATCCAGGCATTTTGGCTCAAGCTTGCACCGGTGTTAATTTCCTTGACTAATATTTTTAGTCACAGTTATGGTCAACAACCTATTTTCTTCTGACGAAAATAAGTTGATAATTTTTTTTTAAATGCGCGTTGACTAAGACGATAACAAAGTTAACTGATATTTTCGTTGACTAATAAAAACAAGAGGAAAATGTTGACAGAACGAAATCCAATCATATTGAATTTTGTCTTGTAGTGAAGTGAAGTGAATTATATTTATATAGCGCTTTTCTTTAGTGACTCAAAGCGCTTTGCATAGTGATACCCATTATCTAAGTTACATTTAAACCAGTGTGGGTGGCACTGGCAACAGGTGGGTGAAGTGTCTTGCCCAAGGACACAACGGCAGTGAATCGGATGGCGGAAGCGGGGATTGAACCTGGAACCCTCAAGTTGCTGGCACGGCCGCTGTACCAACCGAGTTATGAGCGGGACAAGTTGGGAATAAATCCAATCACAGTTCTTTAGTAGAGGTGTGGGTTAGTTACGATGGAAAGCCAATCAGATGCTTTTCTTTGCGAGATGAGGGAGTTTGTCACCTTACCGCAAAAACAATGTGTGGATTTAATATGTTCCACATTGTAATATGTGTTCACTTGGGGGGAAAGTGAAGAGCACACATTTTATTTTTGACGCAATATGATGCCATCAGCAGGCGAGTCATTGTGACATCTACACATCTGTAGGTTAAAGCTATGTGTATTTGCTGCTTCCTGTTCTCCTGCGTTCATAAACACATTTTTAGTGAAGGCATGCATTGTAATTCCGTTTCAAAGCACACATACATACTGTACATAACTGCTTTGCCACGGACGTAGCATAAAAAACAGAAACGCATCTGAAAGATAATCATTGGCATTCCTGGCCATAATATCATGCTTTTTTTGGTGTTGAACAAATACTTCGCAGGTAGTCTAAATACATTTGTTTTCAAATACACTTTGAAAAGGCCTTACGTTTTATACTTAATATTTTAGTTGACAATTTTAGCTCAATAAAATGTGTGAATTCGTTGACAGACTATACTAAAACTATTTAGATGACTAAAATTAAACTAGAGCTAAAACTTCTGTCAAAATGTACACTGGCTTGCATGCCCAAATGGTTAGAGTTTTTTTCACAGTGTATACAGTGTGATGTCACAGTTTGATGGACTTACTTATTTGGGCATTTAGTATAAGCATTCGACCCTGTGCTTCAGGCTGTGAGAATTGTATGGCTGTTGCCTGGAATTCTATTCCATCTCGTCTCATGCACTCCTACCTGCTCTGATGTCTAAATAACTACTTCTGTGTGTGTCTTTCCAGCATTTTTACACGGAACTGTTTTGTCAAGATGTGCCACTCTAAAAATGGATTAGCCGCTAAATTCCGACAGGAAAAGACAGTTGCAACATTTGCGACACAGTTTGAGGGACCATAAAGGAAGTTATAGGATAAAGTAGTATTTTCATCTAATCTTGGGATGGGCACAATGTCATTGACTTGCGACATGCAGTGACATAAACGCGAGTAAAAGCAGTTTTTTTTTTTGCGGCTCTGTGTCGATCTGAGAGTGTGCAGGAGTACCTGTATGTAAGGCTGAAACGACGCGTCGACGTAGTCGACGTCATCGGTTATGTAAATACGTCGACGCCGTTTTTGTGCGTCGACGCGTCGCATAATTACGTCACACTACCGTCATGGCGGAGCGCAAAGCAGACTGTGCGAGCGAGGGGAAAACGCACGCCAAAAGTCGTCAAAAGTGTGGGAGTATTTCAATACACAGCCTAATAATGTTGTTGTATGCACAGTGTCGAGCGTAAATGGCCTATCATAGCAGCACAACGGCTATGAACGAACATTTGAAAAGAAAACCATCAACCATCAACTTGTCAATCGTCCGCGTTAGCATACGTTGTCATCATTACACAAAAACATGAATGTGTCATTTGTATCTGCTAGGGGTGTAACGTTATGTGTTTTGTATTGAACCGTTTCGGTACGGGGCTTTCGGTTCGGTACGGGGGTGTACCGAACGAGTTTCTAAGCTAAAGCTAACTTTAGCTGCTAAAGTCTTAACAAGTTGCTTTGCTCCTTCTGCGGCTGCCTCTGTCTCAGCACGCAGCATTGTCCCACCCACACAACCATCTGATTGGTACACACGCAGCATTGTCCCACCCATACAACCATCTGATTGGTACACACGCAGCATTGTCCCACCCACACAACATCTGATTGGTACACACGAAGCATTATCAGCCAATCAGCAGTGCGTATTCAGAGCGCATGTAGTCAGCGCTTCAGCGTGGAGCAGATAGGTGTTTAGCAGGTGAGCATCAGGCAGCGGACTCTCCCCAAATGATAATAAACACCTCCCAGTCAACTACTAGTAACATCACTATGAGCCCGTTGACCTACTAGAAACTTAAACTGCAGCTCAGCTCACTCGCAGTCCTGGCTTGAGGTGAAGGCTAATTACCTCTCAGTTCCAGCCACATCGACCCCTTCTGAGCACCTATTTTCAGCTGCTGGGAATATTGTAAACAAGAAAAGAAGCAAAGCAAGTAGACATGCTAACCTTTCTTCATTACAACTGTTAGTCACTCACTGGAATGAGTAGAATTGGTTATTGTGTACTGTGTTGGACTGGATGTTTATTTTGCACATTTTAAAAGCAATACTTAATGTTTACAGTGCTCCAGAATATTTAGATTGGCACTTTTTTGTATTGATGTTTATCTTTATTTTTGCACATTTTAGCAAATAAGCAGTACTTTCACTTTTGTTGAAATGTTTACACTTTTGTTACAGAATATTTCGTTTTGCACTTTTTTGTATTGGATGTTTATCTTTATTTTTGCACATTTTAAAGCAAAATAAGCAATACTTTTACTTTTGAAATGCTTATACTATTGCAGAATATTAAGATTTGCACTGGATGTTTACTTTTATATTTGCACATTAAAAAGCAAATAAGCTACTTTTAATTTTGTTAAATGTTAAAAGTTTTAAATGTTTACATTGTTACAGAATATTTTGTCATGTTGTTGTCAATGTTGACTGAGTGGCCATACTTTTTTTTTTTGTAAATAAAAGCCATGCCTTTTGAAAAAAACTGGCCTACTTTTATTTTTTCATCTTCATTTTAAATAAAATAAAATAAAAAATAATCGGTAAAAGGAAAAATAATCTATAGATGAATCGAAAAAATAATCTATAGATTAACCGATTAATCGAAAAAATAATCTATAGATTAATCGATAGAAAAATAATCGTTAGCTGCAGCCTTACCTGTATGCAAAATGTACGCTTATCCAATAGATATTATCTAGACCAGTGATTTTCAATCTGTGGTCATGTACCACTAGCCAAATAATCACTTGATTAAAGTAGTGTTTTATTTCCCTATATTAAAACATAGTGTTACTGTTCAAACTGTGTGTAATGTTACATTGGCCAAAAATATTAAATATGCTTGTTAAATAAAATGTCTGCTTTGTTTTTAATGAATACCTAGGCCTACCACGCTACCATGTTTTAATTGTGGTCATTATAGTGGTACTTGGAGAGCCAAGTGTTTTCTGAGGTGATACTTGGTGAAAAAAGTTAGAGAACCTTTGACCTAGACCACACGGACGTGTGTTAAATGTACACCCAAATTATCACAGGCCCTCTTTTTTGCATCCTAAAAGAGTGAAATCATAGAGGGTAACTTGGGTTCTGCGCCATCCCTTCAGACTAGAGCTGTCCTATCTAGTCTTGTCCTGAGAATACAATGACCTGGATGAATGAGAATATACACAAGTAGTACGGTATGCAAATGACAGCATATTTAGTTGTTTTTGTAGTTTCGAAAACTGCTTGTTTGACTTTTAAAACAACACATCCATTACATGTTGGTAACCGCTTCAGCTGTCCTCGTTAAGGTGGATGTTGGAGGACAGACAAAGCTGGAACAAACAATCCATAATCGGTTGGAGGTCATGTTGTGTTTTGTTTTCGCTGAAGCCTTGTATCAGGGGATCAGATCACACACAGGTAAACACTGCCTTCAGTTTACTATGCTAATGGCCCCGTTTGCTGTGTTTACCCTCTCCTCATATAGTCCTTCCATGCAGAAGGTCCGAACATCTCACATGCGGAGAGGCACGGAGGTCAGTGCAGTGCAATCAATGACATCACCGGCTAATGCACATTCTTCTCCAATCAATATAACGTCTTTCCTTTTAGCAGGAGCAGGCCATTTTCCTTGGACATAATGAATATTGATGCCCTTCTATTCAATTAATTAAACATATTTTTGGATTTGCTGCTCTAGT